>NC_048238.1:2228408-2231724 GCF_002007445.2 Ailuropoda melanoleuca | reverse complement strand
GGACCGGGAGGCGGGGGACGCGCATGGGTGGGCGCCGCTGATGCCGCCGCCGCCGCGCCGCCCTCCGAGGCTGCGTCCCGGGAAGCCCGGACCTCCGCCCTCCCCGTCCCGGCCCGGCGCCCCGGACTGGAGCGCGCCCCCATGGAGGCGCCTGGGCTGGCCAAGGCGGCCGCGACGGACCCCGATCCTCAGGAGAGCCGTGGGGAGACCCCCGACGGGGCGCCCGCGCTCTGCCCCAGCCCCGAGGCGCCCTCGCCGGAGCCTCCAGCCTACCGCCTGCAGGACTTCGACACGCTGGCCACCGTGGGTGAGTAGGGCGCGCGGGGACCCGGCCGGCAGGGTCCTTCGGCGCCGCCCGGGACGCAGGCGTCAGACAAAGGGCCGGTGTGCCGTCACCCGGCCGCCTCCCTGAGCCGGCCCTGCCCGGTCTCGTCTGCTCAGGGTCTCCGCGCCGGCTGGCGGTGCGCCCCTGGACCCTCGGGCGCTCCCAGAGTTGGAGGGTGTCCTCACCCCCAGCTCCCGCGAGCCTCCCCCACTGCCGGCTCCCTTTCCCGCGCCCCAGGAGTCTCCTTATTTAGAACTCCCCTCCTCCTACTCCAATCCCCCTGGTGTCTGTGCCACTGGACGTCACAAAACTTCCTGGGGGTCACGTCATATAGGGTGCCTCGCCCGCCCTCGCAGCCAGAGGCACCTGCGCAACTCTTCCTGGCCGGCCTCCCTCTGCCCAGCGGCAGGATGCTCCCGCGTAGACTTTAGACCTCACCAGGGGCTTGGCGGGGACAGGTGTCCTGGGGCGTAACGGGGGCGGGCGTGGCGGGGGGGGGGGGGGGGGGGGGGGTTACCCATTTCTCGACACCGCGGGTGCTTTTCATCGTGTGCCGCTGGAAGTTGGCATTCTTGATCACACACTGAATTCCTTTTGTCCTCTCCCCTTTGAGTGTGGTCGCAGTTGGGCACCTTTACATGTAGTTTCCAGGTCGCCCGGAGCCCCTGAATCGCGAAAGTCTCTAGTATATTATGCGGCCGCCGTGACTGGGCTAGAAAATCCGCGCCCCAGGTCGGCGCTGGGTTCGAGTTGTGGGCACAACCCGCTGTGGCTTCTTAGCGACTCTTTGTTGCTCACAGGGTTTCGGAGACGAGGTGCTTGTCAGATAAGTGGGGAAGGAGGCAAGCTGCATGTCACCGGGGGCCTGGGGGTGTTCAGGGAGTTTTCCTGGGTCCCCTGCCCCTCTTCTGGAAAGGAGGAAGCTGGGCAGGGAATCAGGAAGCCGGGGCTCAAGGTCATGCCCTAGGGTTTAATCAGACGGACAGGCATGGCCACATTGGCGTTGTAACCCACCGTCAGCAGAGAGGAACACTTCTCTTTTCTGTGCCTGGTCTCCCTGCGCACGCGGGAGGGAGGGGTCTGCAGGAAACCTGATTTGGGAAGGAGGGAAGGCTTCCTCTCTGTCCCTGTTAATCTCCTCCTCTCCCTTCCGTCGGTTTCTGTGTCCCTCTCTCCTTCCCTCCCCTGCCCCGGGACGCTGGGGCTGATTGAAAAGCAGGCTGTGTTTTGCAAGGCTGCACGGTGGGGCAGAAACCCAGCCCGTGGGGTGACACCAGGAGTAGGTGGAAATACAAGTGAACAATGGAAAGTTGGTGAAGGACCCGCCGTGTCTTGGCACACAGAACCACCAATTGTCTTTTGGGCACACACATGGGTCTGTTGTCAAAGGTGCCGGGGCTGGAGGCCAGGGTGGCCAGCAGGGTGTGGGCGGGCTGGTGGGCCGTCCCCGTGACCTATTGTTGTGCCTGCAGTCACGTGGGGTCCTGTGGGCACTGCCAAGTGGGCACGGGGTGGCCAGCCCGTCATCTTGTCCTTAAAAATAGAATGTTTCCTCCTCTGGGGACTGAGGGGTGTGCAGAGGAGGGTGACTTCTTCCACTGGTCTCTGCCTCTCGATGAAGAGGATGCTTGTTCTCCAAGGATAACTTCCTGTGGGCCCCCAGGGTGTGAAGGGAGCGCCAGACCGGGGACAGACCCAGGTGTGTATGCAAGAGACAGAGACTCAGCGTTAAGGAATCCCCAGCCGTCCCAGCCCTGTGTCTGAGCCACAGTGTCCACCAGCCGGGGGACAGTTTGTAAGGTGCAGTGGGTTCCCGAGAGGGCTCAGGCTGAGCTCTGCCCGTGCAGTTACAGGCTGGTTTCCTCACTGTCTCCCGTGCTAGCCAGGCACCCAGGGGTCCCGCGTGGTCCAGGGGTGTCGGTATGCACGTTCCCAGTTGAGCAGTGCGGCTCTCCTTGACCCACACACAGCAGACCCACAGCACGCAAACACCCCAAACCTCTCTTTGCTTTTCCTTAGCAGCACCCTCCCTGCGCCTTGGGACGTTCTATCCAGGAGTCAGGGTAGAAGGATGCCGCTGGGCTCTGTCCTTGACTGCGTGCGATTCTAACTTGCATTTCATCCGTGTGTGTGTGGGGGGGCTTGCTGTGTCGCTCACCCACTTGTGTGCTCTCGTGGTGTTCATTCCGCACGTCTGCCTGTGAGCTGGGCACGCAGGGGAGGCTCCCGAGGGGGCAGAAATGCTGAGTCAGAATCGAGCACACACGGTTTGTGGGGATGTGGGTATTCAGGACACGGCAGGTGAGCACACCTGTGCTTCTCCCTGATTTAGGCACGCCCGGAGTGGCTCTTAGACAGCCCGTCTGTCGTCCGGGAGGTTACCCTCAGCTCAAGACCCAGCTGCAAAGGGACGGCCGAGTCCCTGGGGCAGCCCCTGGAGGTAGAAAGAGGAGGCAAGTTGGACACGGGGCATGTGTTTGCCTTCTAGATCAACCGATTGCCCAGAAATCCGGGCAGTTAGGAAGAAATCTCAGCTTGCGTTGCTGCAAAATCTGGTGATGGCATTGCAGAGCAGGGGAGCGACGTTGGGGCGTGTCTGGGCTCAACTATGATTTCCTAGCTAGAGAAACACGGGCTCAGAGCAGGAAAGGAGTGCAAGCAAGCCCAGCCAGGATGTCCGTGTCAGTACAGTCGTGCTGGGAAGCAACAGACCATGTCCCCTGCTCCTTCNCCCTGCTCCTTGGTATTTGCAGGCTCTGCTTTGAGTGTGTGTGTGGCTGCCGGGCTGTGCCTTTTTATCTTGTGCCATTTTTCAGCCAACACCCCCAAATTGAGGACAGAACTCATTCCCTCAGCACAGACTCGAGGCTCCCACTTCACACCTGTTATTTCCGATGGCACGTAACGCATTGGGCAAGTTGTAGTTCCTTAAGCCCGAGGAGATCTGCCTTCACGAATATCTAATTACAGACGGTTCTCTCTAAAGTTCTC
>NC_048238.1:2215940-2228212 GCF_002007445.2 Ailuropoda melanoleuca | reverse complement strand
TTACCCATTTCTCGACACCGCGGGTGCTTTTCATCGTGTGCCGCTGGAAGTTGGCATTCTTGATCACACACTGAATTCCTTTTGTCCTCTCCCCTTTGAGTGTGGTCGCAGTTGGGCACCTGGACACGTAGTTTCCAGGTCGCCCGGAGCCCCTGTTACATGTAGTTTCCAGGTCGCCCGGAGCCCCTGAATCGCGAAAGTCTCTAGTATATTATGCGGCCGCCGTGACTGGGCTAGAAAATCCGCGCCCCAGGTCGGCGCTGGGTTCGAGTTGTGGGCACAACCCGCTGTGGCTTCTTAGCGACTCTTTGTTGCTCACAGGGTTTCGGAGACGAGGTGCTTGTCAGATAAGTGGGGAAGGAGGCAAGCTGCATGTCACCGGGGGCCTGGGGGTGTTCAGGGAGTTTTCCTGGGTCCCCTGCCCCTCTTCTGGAAAGGAGGAAGCTGGGCAGGGAATCAGGAAGCCGGGGCTCAAGGTCATGCCCTAGGGTTTAATCAGACGGACAGGCATGGCCACATTGGCGTTGTAACCCACCGTCAGCAGAGAGGAACACTTCTCTTTTCTGTGCCTGGTCTCCCTGCGCACGCGGGAGGGAGGGGTCTGCAGGAAACCTGATTTGGGAAGGAGGGAAGGCTTCCTCTCTGTCCCTGTTAATCTCCTCCTCTCCCTTCCGTCGGTTTCTGTGTCCCTCTCTCCTTCCCTCCCCTGCCCCGGGACGCTGGGGCTGATTGAAAAGCAGGCTGTGTTTTGCAAGGCTGCACGGTGGGGCAGAAACCCAGCCCGTGGGGTGACACCAGGAGTAGGTGGAAATACAAGTGAACAATGGAAAGTTGGTGAAGGACCCGCCGTGTCTTGGCACACAGAACCACCAATTGTCTTTTGGGCACACACATGGGTCTGTTGTCAAAGGTGCCGGGGCTGGAGGCCAGGGTGGCCAGCAGGGTGTGGGCGGGCTGGTGGGCCGTCCCCGTGACCTATTGTTGTGCCTGCAGTCACGTGGGGTCCTGTGGGCACTGCCAAGTGGGCACGGGGTGGCCAGCCCGTCATCTTGTCCTTAAAAATAGAATGTTTCCTCCTCTGGGGACTGAGGGGTGTGCAGAGGAGGGTGACTTCTTCCACTGGTCTCTGCCTCTCGATGAAGAGGATGCTTGTTCTCCAAGGATAACTTCCTGTGGGCCCCCAGGGTGTGAAGGGAGCGCCAGACCGGGGACAGACCCAGGTGTGTATGCAAGAGACAGAGACTCAGCGTTAAGGAATCCCCAGCCGTCCCAGCCCTGTGTCTGAGCCACAGTGTCCACCAGCCGGGGGACAGTTTGTAAGGTGCAGTGGGTTCCCGAGAGGGCTCAGGCTGAGCTCTGCCCGTGCAGTTACAGGCTGGTTTCCTCACTGTCTCCCGTGCTAGCCAGGCACCCAGGGGTCCCGCGTGGTCCAGGGGTGTCGGTATGCACGTTCCCAGTTGAGCAGTGCGGCTCTCCTTGACCCACACACAGCAGACCCACAGCACGCAAACACCCCAAACCTCTCTTTGCTTTTCCTTAGCAGCACCCTCCCTGTGCCTTGGGACGTTCTATCCAGGAGTCAGGGTAGAAGGATGCCGCTGGGCTCTGTCCTTGACTGCGTGCGATTCTAACTTGCATTTCATCCGTGTGTGTGTGTGGGGGGGTGCTTGCTGTGTCGCTCACCCACTTGTGTGCTCTCGTGGTGTTCATTCCGCACGTCTGCCTGTGAGCTGGGCACGCAGGGGAGGCTCCCGAGGGGGCAGAAATGCTGAGTCAGAATCGAGCACACACGGTTTGTGGGGATGTGGGTATTCAGGACACGGCAGGTGAGCACACCTGTGCTTCTCCCTGATTTAGGCACGCCCGGAGTGGCTCTTAGACAGCCCGTCTGTCGTCCGGGAGGTTACCCTCAGCTCAAGACCCAGCTGCAAAGGGACGGCCGAGTCCCTGGGGCAGCCCCTGGAGGTAGAAAGAGGAGGCAAGTTGGACACGGGGCATGTGTTTGCCTTCTAGATCAACCGATTGCCCAGAAATCCGGGCAGTTAGGAAGAAATCTCAGCTTGCGTTGCTGCAAAATCTGGTGATGGCATTGCAGAGCAGGGGAGCGACGTTGGGGCGTGTCTGGGCTCAACTATGATTTCCTAGCTAGAGAAACACGGGCTCAGAGCAGGAAAGGAGTGCAAGCAAGCTCAGCCAGGATGTCCGTGTCAGTACAGTCGTGCTGGGAGGCCACAGACCATGTCCCCTGCTCCTTGGTATTTGCAGGCTCTGCTTTGAGTGTGTGTGTGGCTGCCGGGCTGTGCCTTTTTATCTTGTGCCATTTTTCAGCCAACACCCCCAAATTGAGGACAGAACTCATTCCCTCAGCACAGACTCGAGGCTCCCACTTCACACCTGTTATTTCCGATGGCACGTAACGCATTGGGCAAGTTGTAGTTCCTTAAGCCCGAGGAGATCTGCCTTCACGAATATCTAATTACAGACGGTTCTCTCTAAAGTTCTCGGAATCGGTTTCCTCCTAGTGGCGGGAGTGTCTCCTGCACGGGCAGTTGCCCCCAAATTGGCCCTGGTTTCGCCCCCTCTGACCTGGGCTCTTACCAAACCCCCAAACATCACACCGGCGCAGCTCCACAAGGAGTGGACTTGCAAGCAGTGTGGTGTTGCCGTGCTCATAGACGAGCGGACCATCCTATGGGCGGTGTTGACATAAGCCATTATGAGGAAGTGATTCTTGCTTAACAATACGCAGAAAATCGAGATCACCCTTTGATCCCGTCCGTCCTTCATGGGCGTGACGCCGGTAACACGTGACCCACACTTTCCATCTGACCGCCTTACGGGAACTTCAGAAATTCGATGACCTATTAGAAAGAGAGGATGGCCAGGGACAGAAGTCCTACACGTTGTTCCCCTTCATTTTTTAAAAATTGAGATCAAGTTCACGTAACAAAAAAACGAACCATTTTTCAGCGAGCCGTCCAGCCGTGTCTCGTACATTGAAAAAGTTGCGCGACCAGCACCTCCATTCACTTCTGAAACATTCCTCTTTCCTCCCCAGAGGAGACCCCATCCCCATGAGCTGTCAGCCTTCAACCCCTTCCCCTTCCCCCAGCCCCCACTGATCGGGACTCTGCACTCTGTCTCCGTGGACTTAACGATTCTGTGTGCTTCCTTCCATGAGTGCTATTTCTTTTTCCCTTGCCATCTCGAAGGGGGCGAGGGTCCAGTGGGAAGAGGACATGGGAAGATGCAGAGCCCAGATTTTCCCCGCTCAAGAGGTCAGAGAAAAAGCACCCGTGGAAAGGAAATAGGGGATGGAAAAGACCAGATGAGGACGAACCAGGAATAAAAAATGTACAGTGGGAGAGATGAGCAAACACATGAACACAGCCTTTGCTGTCCTGGGGTGAGTAGAGTCCCCCACCCCAAATTCATGTCCTCCCTCTCAGAACTGCAAATGGGACCTTATTTAGAAATAGGCTCTTTGCAGATGTAATTAAGAATTGAGATGAAGTTCATTGTACTAGGATGGCCTTAAATCCAATGGCATGTGTCCTTGTAAGAGACAGAGGAGGAGACATACAGACACAGAGGAGAAGCCACGTGAGGACAGAGGCAGAGATGGAAGGGACGCGGTCACCAGCCCAGGGACGCCTGGAGCCCCAGAAGCTGGAAGAGGCAGTTAGGACCCTCCCCTGGAGCCTCAGGAGGGATCGAAAGCCCTGCCCTGCCTGGATCTCAGGGGTCCTGCCCTGCCTGGATCTCAGTGGTCCTGCCCCGCCTGGATCTCTGGTCCTGCCCTGCCTGGATCTCAGACTCCTGGTCTCCAGAACTAGGAGGGGATGAATTCCTGTTGTTATAAGCCACTACGTGGTGGCCACCCTGAGACACCTAATTAGAAAACGAATACACCTGCCACAGAGGAGTGCAGAGCTGACTTGTAGCCTGCTTTAGACCATGGTGCCTTAGGTCCATGAATTGGTTTCCCCAAATCCTTGGGAGGTGCACGACATCCAGCTACAAGTCCTACGATGCTTTCCATGGGTGGTCTGATCCTAGAGATAGCACCTGGGTGTGGTTAACACAGGAGAGTGAGGTTTTCATTTCAGAAGACAGGGCATCCGTAACTCACTGTTTGAGGAGGGCCATCCCCAGACACCGCCAGGAGCTTGTTCTAATTCTACCTCTAGTTCTGCTCCCTTGCAACCACCCCCTTCCCCCAGAGAGCAGCCAGCTGAAGCCTGCACACGGTGTCTGCTTCCTCTTTTCCCCCCCTTTTGCCAGGCTTCCCCGCATGACCAGACCAAGGGGCGCCATCTTGAATCCCTTTCCACCTTGGGTTGCTGTAACAAAATACCGTGAACCGGGTGGCTTTTAAACGACACAGCTTTATTTTTCACGGCTCTGGAGGCCAGAAGTCTGAGGTCAGGATGCCAGAGCATGGATGGGTTCTGGTGAGCGCCCTCCCTGGCTCGTAGATGGCCACCACCTGGCTGTGTGCTGCTGTGGTGGGAAGGGAGACAGGAGAAGCAAGCTTCCTTCTGTTATAAGGGAACTAAGTTCATCATAAGGGACCCCATTCTCATGACTTTATCTAATCTTAATTACATCCCAAAGACCCACTTGAATATGTAAATACTATTTTATTGGGAATTAGTGCTTCGTTGTATGAAATGGGGGTGGGAACGACACACACATTCTGTCCATAATACTTGGTTTTACTCCTCGTTATGTATTGTCCTGACTTCCCTCTCCTGAACTCCTCCCTTTGGGGTGCTGGTGGCTGCCCCAGCAGCAGACTTCCCTCGTCTTGTCCTAGAACCCCCGGGGAGGACACCTCACTCCCCATGTCTGTCTGGGACAACCCTCCTTGTCCCTGCTTGCGTCACCCACATGGGTGGGGACACGGCACCGTGATGGCGGTCTCAGATTTGCTTCCTGGGTGAGTTCCTCCTCAGCTGGGGACAACCCGGGAGGCCACCTTTGTCCCTGGAAGAACTGGGCAACACATGACGTGGACGTGTCCTGGCTGGGTGCCAGCAGCGTGGCCGCCTGGGGATCACCAGTGATGAGGCTTCTGACCACAGTGTTCTTT
Organism: Ailuropoda melanoleuca; assembly: GCF_002007445.2. NCBI lineage: Eukaryota > Metazoa > Chordata > Mammalia > Carnivora > Ursidae > Ailuropoda > Ailuropoda melanoleuca. Next base: position 2,223,117 of record NC_048238.1, on the reverse strand, counting down.
CTGAGAGATGAACGTGGTACAGTTTCTCTGAAAACCACTTTCAGTCTCTGGGAGTGACACCGTGGGGCTCCCTGTGTTTCCCCCAAGGTTTTTTCAAATGACCACAACGTCATGACCTTCACCACCCTTTGGAGACTCACGTTTTCCTTTTTCTCTTTGAACTCTGTATATGCTGTTCTTGCTGGGAAGGGGAGGAGAGTACTGGGTCATCAAGGTGGGCTTTGTCGCGATCGTAGACAGGGTGCCAGGCAGAGGACTGTCATCTCCCTTGATCTCACAAGGATGTCCACGAGGGGAGTCGGCCGCTGCATTGGGGGTTTTCTGCCCCCCTGCTCTGCACGGTCTGCCAGCTGTCGGCAGCTCGGCAGTCCCCTGCCCCGTGCCGTCCTCCTCTCCCACGGCGCTCGTGCCTCTTCCCCTGAAACGAAACAGAGTGGGGGCAGAGACGTCTGTGGGGCTGTTTGCTAGCTGTGTGTCTCCGAGCAGGCGTCGTCCCTTCCCCCCGGAACACGTGGCTCGCGGTGACGTCGCAGCGCCTCACTGCGGAGCTGATGGGATGTACCGTGGTGTTCGGCGTGGCGTGCGTGCCACAGAGGGCAACTGCCATCGTCTCTTCATGTGTTCACTCATACACGGGCCGGTTGGCGTGTCCGCATTGGGCAGGGACCTTCCCGGAAAGCCTGAAAGTCCCCCATGGTGGGAAATCCCTGGGCCCCGGCGTCTGAGGACGGTAGTTGTCCCTGCTCATGGTGGATATCGGTGGAGGCGCCCCTGAACTCCCTGCTCTCTGGCTGTGGGAGGTAATAGTCAACTCAACACGGGGGTCCCTGCGTCTAGAGTTTACGTTACGCCGAGAGAGGTGGACAGTGGGTACTGGGTGCGACACATGCATTTGGTGGTTGATTCAAGGCTGTCAGAAGTGTGGGGGAGAACAGCGCCATGCAGGTTGGAGCACCTGCGTGCCGAGGAGGGGTAGGGGGGCATGCTGACATGTGCGGGAGGTTATGGAGGTTATGGGGTCTGCCTTTCCCAGAAGGAGAGGTTTGGTCAAGTCCTGGAGGATGAGGAGGGGGCTAGCCATGGGGACACCCTAGGGAAGACAACGGGCACAGTGGCTGGTTCTCAGTCTTGAGCCTCAGCAGGATTCCCTGGAGGGCTTGTCTGAACACAGGTGGCTGGCCCCACCTCAGAGCCCACCGGGCATGTTCTGGAAGCTCTCAAAAGGTCACTGTGGCTGGTGTGGGACTGAGCAAGCACAGGTGACAATGCAGAGCTTGTGTGTGGAGCCTATGGTGTGTGTGTCTTCGCTTGGGCTTCCCTGAATGTCTGTGCAAGGAGAAAGGGTGGGGGCGGAGGGAGGGTATGTCCTGTGGTGTCTCTTCTTACAAGTGGTCTGTAGGATGACGGCCCCACCCCGGTGACGGCCCCACTCTGATGACCTCATTTCACCTTTATTACTTCCTTAGAAGTTCCTCTCCAAATACAGTCATGCTGGGATTTAGGCCTTCAAGGCATGAATTTTTTATGTCGGGAGGGGAACGGACAGACATTCAGTGTGTAACAGTGACTTAGAGAACAGTCGTGGGTAACTCCCAGGCGTTTGGGTTGAATAATTAGAAAACTTGCACTGCCATCAGGCAACGTAAGAAGGGTTTTGGATGGAGCAGTGTTTGGGAGAGAAGATCCCCACATCATCACCATCACCTTTATCAGTGCCTCTCCCTCGTGCCTGCCCACATTCTACCTTCTGTTCAACACCCACCCACATCCTACCCTTTCTACCATCTTTCTCACCAACACCACCATCATCATCATGGCCGTCATGGCCGTCATGACCACCATCACCATCATCACCAACCCCATCGTCGTCATCATCACCACCACCACCACCTTCATCACCACCTTCCCTTCAACACTCGCCCACATCCTACCACTTTTCTCCCATCTTCAGCATGATTTCTACCATCACCATCATTGCTGACACCCGTGAAACTTTTTCTTTGAAGTTCACATAACAGAATTGTTTTATAGTGAACAATGCAGGGGCATTTAGCACATCCACAGTGTGTAAGCATCCCTTCTTTCCATCAGCCCCCAAGGAACACCCCGTACCCATCAAGCAGTCACTCCCTGTTCCCCTTGCCCTTGGTTCCCACCAATCTACTTTCTGTCTGTGTGGATTTGCATACTCTGGATGTTTCATAGGAATGGAATCATACGGTATGGGGCCTTTTTTAACTGGTTTCTTTCACTTAGCATGATTTTGAGTTTCATCCGTATGTCTAGTATGTGTCAGTAGTTCATTCTTTCTTATGACTAATATTTCATGGAATGGATAAGACGACATTTTGTTTATCCTGTTCTGTGAGTTTGCTTTAGAGAAACAAAGTACCAGAGATGGGGCGGCTTCAACAATAGACATTTATTCTCTCCCACTCCTGGAGGCTGGAAGTCCAAGATCCAGGCGTGGCCAAGGCTGGTTCCTCCTGAGGCCTCTCTGCTCCGTGTGTAGACTCCGTCTTCTCCCTGTGTCCTTACATGGTCTTCCCTCTGTGTGTGTCTGTGTCGTAATCTTCTCTTAGGAGGACACCAGCCCTGTGGGATCAGGCCACACACCTCAATGACCTCATTTTACCTTAATCACTTTAGAGACCCCATCCAAAGATAGCTGTGTTCTGAGGTCCTGGAGATGGGGATGTAAACATAAATTTTCTGTGGGGGAGGGACACAATTCAGCCCATGACACCTGTGAAACTTCTAATGCGTCAGATGATACCTCCGTCCCCTTGGAGCTCCCATAATGCAGTTTTTAAGCGTCACCCCGGGTGGATTTGGCTCATCAGCTCGGAGGGCTGAAAGCAGGATCCTTTTGTGACAAAGGACAGAAGACGATGGTGATAGTGTAAAGACCAGCTCTCTGCTCATCCTGGCAACACCTCTCCCTGCCATCCTCTCATGCATCACCACCGGGCCACTGCCCTTTCTTTCTCTCTGGTCGTTTGTAACTGTCACATAAAGGTGTCAGGACTTAAGTAGTGCCCACCACAACCCCTCAACTCTACACGTTCTTTGGTCATTGAAGTGACACCTTTCCCAGACCTCTGCTGGGCCGTGGGCATTCTTTCTTCCTGGAAAAGGGAGAGCCCCTGCAAATGAGAGGTGTTGCTCGTTCCTGGGGATGCTGTGTGCAGCTTCTGGTTCCCAGATGCCACATGTTCCGGTGGCTTTCCCGGGGCGCTGCGTGGATCTCCTTCACGCTCCACCGAGAAGGGCGACCCGGCATCCCATCTGCTGTGATGTCTGTGTGACCGGGTGTGTGCAGCCTGCTCTCTCCATGTCTTGGGAAGTCACCTTGGGTGACCACACTGGGTGGTCAGGCAGCCCCACCAACTTTCTACATCTGCTTATTTTTAAGAATTTTTTATGGTAGTGATATCACATAAAATTCACCATTCTAACCAATCCGAAGTGTGCACTTCAGTGACATTAAGTAATTCACACTGTTTTGCAACCATCACTTCCAACACTTTCGCGTTGCCCCACACTGAAACCCCACACCCATTAGAAGTGACTCCCCGAGAGTCTAGTGTCCTCTAAGCCTCTTTCTGACCCACTCCCTCATCCCTGTTTCATGACCCGCCTTTCTTATTCTTCTCCTATTGGAGGCTGGTCCCTCGTCACTGCTTAGGAACAGGGGTCCGAGCATTGAAGAACCAACGCAGTGTATGGGGTTGGCGCTCAGGTTCCTGGATTGAGTGATTGGGACAGAAACCCTGCCTCTTGGCCACTCTTGCTCCCATCTCTGTGGTTACTAAATGGGGCATAGTTTCAGGTTGCATGTGGACCTGACTCTCCATCCCGCCGCTTTCCCCACACAGTCCTTGAGGAGGCATCCGTGAAGGGCTCCGACCCTGAGTAGTCCTTTGCTGGGATGTGCTTCTCCACATACGTTGGCAGGTGCGTGTTGTGTTTTTCTCCGTCCTTTGAGGATGAGTGGGGAGCTTCAGCCTTGAGCACCTGCGTCTCCTGTCCTCTGGGCATCAGCCAGGCAGTAAGCACCCCTCACCAAAGCCGCCGTCGCTATCATCGTCGTTACCGTCATCATCACCATCATCATGACGACCATCCATTCCCAAGCGTAGTGGAGGTCCATCACTTCAGGGATGGATGGTGGTGGTATTTGCCTGGATTTGGAGCTAATTCTGTTTGGTACACCAGGAGTCTTCAGGCTGTCTTTGTCTTGAGGCTGCTGAGAGCCTTTGCCCCACCCCACCCCTGCACAGGACACCTTGTGCTAGCTCCAGGGTTAGGGAGTTGGGGCGCAAGGCAGGGTCGCAGAGGCAGCCCGCTGCAACGTCATCTTCACTTTCTGCTGCTCTGCTCCCTCTCTGGACTCTGTCCCCATATTACTCTCCTACGGCGGCTCTAACGAATGATCCTACGCCTAGTGGCGTAAAACAAGACACATATTTTAAATCCCACAGCTCTGCAAGTTAGGAGTCTGAAGGTGAGTGTTAGTGGGTCAGTATTAAGGGTCAGCGGGGCTGCGTTCCCTTCCGGAGGCTCCGGGGAAGGCTGTCTTTCCTTGCTTCTTACAGCTTCTAGATGCCGTCTGCCTTGTTTGGCTTATGATGCCTTCATCCGTCTGCTAGGACTGCACAGTTGGGTCACATCCTTCTCATGCTGCCATGTCTCTGTCTCCGGTTCTTCCTCCCCTCCCTCTTTCCTTGTAAGGACTCACCCACATGACCAAGGATCATTTCCCTGTTTCAAGTCAAGTACTTAGCATCTGTAAGTAGCACCTGGAAACTCAGTTCTCCCTTAAACTAACGTATTCACGGGATCTGGGGATTAGGATGTCAATGTCTTTTGGGGAAAAGGCATTCTGTGCACGCCACCTGCTTCCTGTCATGTGCTGTGCTGGCCTTGCCTTAGAAGTGGCTTCTAAGAGTGGGGTTAAGAAAGTGGGGTGGGGTGGGTGGCTGCACTCCAGCCGCGTTGTGCCCGTGTCCAACTGCACTGACTTCCGTCTGTGGACAAACCACATTAACAATAAAAAGCTCTTCCATTAGGAGGAGAGATGCTAGCTCTGATTCGCTATGCACGTGGCTGTAAGTGTGTGTGTGTTTGTGTGTGTGTGAGAGAGAGAGAGAGAGACAGAGACAAAGAGGTGGGAAGACAAGGGATTCATTGAGTTAACTGACCAGCTCACATCTGTGCCCTCCTCTACCTGGCTGGAACCCTGTCTCTGGGACTCATCCTCTGCGCAGGCCGTGCAGAACCAGTTCTCACGTTACAGGGAGCCCCCGACATGGGATGGCTCAAAGCTGGAAGCCTTGTCTTCTGGAAGCTTGAGTCCAGCCCCAAATGCACGGTCGGACGGGTGGCTCTGAACCAGGTACTGGGAGCTGTGTCCAGGTGGCCACATGGCATCCCAGAAGCAGGGCTTGTGTCCACCGGGAGGAGTGAGATAAGGAACACAGACACGTGATTGTTTGCAGGGAATCTTGAGCTGGCTGATTGTAAGTCAATAACACATGCACGTTTTTTCTTTTGTAAACTCGGCAGGCTCTTTTTTCCGAGTGAGCTCGTGCAAGGATAATAAAGCCAACACCATGAAGGCTTCTAGGCAGCTAATTCCGGGAGCGTTCTCCCTTGCTTCTCACGGGGAGGGATTTCCGACTGTACGCTGGGCGGGGTGGATTGGATGGTACACTTTGGCTGTACCATCAGGGCGCTTAGATGGGAGTCCAGTTGGCATGTGGAGTACATCTGAATTGGACAAAACGTGATAGATACATCGCCACTGATGCATTTGAAGTTGTCCAGCGATTTCTCCATTGAAGCATCCTGAGTTTGCAAGGCTCACCCCAGCGGAGCCCCCTGTGTCGAGGGTGGAAGGAAGTGCACGTTCCAGGGGAGAGATTCCTTCCTTCTGTGGCACAGCTGGTTCCTCCTCCCCATACAGCCCAAGGAGGCCAAGTGGAGACTCTTCAGGGTGGGAGGCTGGGCATGGCCCTGAGCATCCTGTGTCCTGGTGTAGGAGTTTCCTGTAGGACACTTGTGGACGATCCTTCCTGGCCCCTTAGCTCACCTCAGGTGTCCAGTGACCCCCTCCAGCACCTGTTTGTACCTTCCCATCCCGCTCGGTGCAGGCAGCCTGTCAAGGCTAGATCCTGGGCGTCTGGGACTCTACCTAACTGGGCAGTTCCGTGTTTGAGAGAGACATCCACCTTGGACGCAGTGTCTTCTGTGCTGACCTTGGTTACCCCCTTCTCCACTTGGAAATCCATCCTGCTTTTCCCGGCAGGTAACAGAAGAAAGAGACTGCCCCACAGACTCCCTGCCAAAATGCACAAGGTCCCACCAGGCAGTCACACTTGATGTCACATGGTCTTGAACAGGTGTCCTGCCCGGGCATTTGGGTCCTTGTCTTGAGGTGGTTGGTTTGCAAATAGTTGTGATGAAGCAGCTCATCAAGGAGGTTCGCCGGGCAACCTCCAGGGAGCTCTTTTAAAGTGGTTGACAATTAATTTGGTGGATGCTTTCATGCTGCTGGATCATTATCTTGGGAGCCACTCCACAGAACAAAGGGCTGTGCAGATGTGGGGCTGGGTGTGGCTGGCCAACCGCCTGGGGCTCCGGAGAAAAAGAAGGCCTTTGTCACGCTTGGGGCCCCTGGGATCTGAGCGGGGAGGGCAGCCAGAAGCGGGGCTTGGTGTGTGCCCGAGCGTGCATGCGTGTGGCCGTGCGTGCTCACGTTGGTGGCGTGTCACTGGGCAGTCCCCCAAGAGAATACTAAGCCAGCTGAATGTCTGGGGACAGCTGCAGAGGAGGAGACCATTCTGCAGAGCTGGGAAAATCCAGGAAGGACATGAAGAAGACAGACTGCCTAGGATGTCCTCTTCGCAGGCGCTGGACACCCTTATCATTCCTCCTTAAGAAAAAAGTAGTCCATGTAGAAAACTAAATCAGTAATGACTCCCTATTCCCCAGATAGTCGGGTCTAGTTGTCAGGTGATTTGACTTAGGAAAGCTTTTCTTTGCTCGATCCTTAAATAGTTCAGTATTTTATTCTGATGACAAATTTTGGAATGTCACTTGTATTGATCTTTCCAAAGAACCAGAGTCGTCTTTTTTTTTTTTTTTAATAAATTTTTTGTATTTTTACTTTGGG
>NC_048238.1:2199194-2215222 GCF_002007445.2 Ailuropoda melanoleuca | reverse complement strand
GGAGGAGCCTGATGTGGGGCTCGATCCCAGAACGCCGGGATCACGCCCTGAGCCGAAGGCAGACGCTTAACCGCTGTGCCACCCAGGCGCCCCCCCAGAGTCGTCTTTCTTTGATTTTTTTTTTTTTTTTTTTCTTTCTTTCTCCTCTGTCGATTTCCTGTTCTTTATTTCACTGATTTCTACTTTCATTTTTGGTCATTCTTCTGCTGGCTGGTCTGGTCTTTCTTTCCCTGACTTTTCCTTCTGTACTTTTTTCTTGCTTTTTTCAGCCTTCTGGATTGCTCTAAGTGTTATGTGTGTTCTTGTATTTGGGTTTATGTTATTCTCTCTGTAGCTCTGTCATGTTGTTCACTCTTTCTTCAACTGTCTCGTTGTGAGCACCATTCTGAGTGTGTGGGGGGAGCTGTGAAAGAAAGGACATTGAAACTCCGAAAAATAGCTGAGAAATCACCATCCATCCCTTCTGTGTTCCAGCCGCCTTCGGGGCAGCCCAAAGGAGTTGGGAGTTCAGCCTCGAGTTTGTCGTATGCTTGTGGCCCCTGGATTCTTGTACGTGGCTTCCTCGCCGGTTTCTGTCTCTCTGTCCCAGCTGGTACTGGTGCAGCTCAGGCTCCCCTCCTCCAAGTCACCGACACCCTTGACTGCCTCTTCCTCTCTGAACAAGCCGCGAACGTGAGTGTGAAGAACACAAGTCAGCAGCGACCTGCTCTAGAAGCCTGTCCGGTGAATGCACTGCATTTCAGTACAGCTGCTCTGAGTTCCGAGGGCTTGTCTTCCTTCAAAATGAAAAGTTGAGCGACGCCTGGGTGGCTCAGATGGTGCAGCATCTGCCTTTGGCTCAGGTCATGATCCCAGGGTCTCACACTGGGCTCCTTGCTTGGTAGGGAGCATGCGTCTTCCTCTCTGTCACTCTCCCTGCTTGTGCTCTCTCTCTCTCTCTCTCAAATAAGTAAGATCTTTAAAAAAATAGAAAAGGAAAAGTTGAGTGACACTGCAGTGTGGATTGAGTGCAGTCTAGGAGTTAACTAGAGAACGCCATCCAGAGGTTGGGATGCTCTCGGCAAAACCATCAGTGTGAAGGTTTGACAGGTGGCTGCGTGCTCTGGATTCTTTACCTTCGGCATCATCATGTGGGGGTTCCTGACCTTTATGAAGGTGAAAACGTACTTTTTTTTCTTTTTGAAGATTTTTATTTATTTAATTGATAGGAGGAGCAGAGGAAGAGGCAGAGTGAGAAGGAGCAGCAGACTTCCCGCTGAGCAGGGAGCCCGACGTGGGGCTCAGTCCCGAGGCCTCTTAATTCGTTAGCATAGAAAAGACTCCCTACCTGTAACGAGCATGACATGGTGATAGGAAAACGTAAACCAGGATTCTTATAAAATTAGCGATTTGGCAAAGGAGTAACTCAGTAGAGTGAAAAACAGCGGTGTTGGATATGGATGGTTGATGGAAGGCAGATTTCCCAGGGAGGAGGCGGTAAGACAGGGTGAGTGGGTCGTCAGGACTCTTGAGGAATCTGGATATTGTCTTTTCATTGACTTTATTTTTTCTGGCGTTGCACTTGACTTCCTAAAGGGGTGCCGTGTAGTTGTTCGAAATAGGTCTGACTTTCCAGTGACCCGCTGTGATTGGGTTCTCGTGGAAATGTGCCTTGGATCGCGAACATACTCTGTGGCTCCGGCCGGCGAGAGTCAGGCACGGGACATAGCAGATGGACCCCTTGCTTGTTTTCTTGGTTCATCTTGGGATCCCAGTGTGCTTGATATCTACCTGGCTGGCCTGTGTGGTGAGAAGATGAATGATGGATTTATACCCTAATCTAGGGGCGTGGGAGATTGTTTCCAATTTCTCTCTTGGACCCTCAGGCCCCTTCCCTCCCAAAGCCTCCTGGGGGATAATGCGGGAGTGCCATTGTCATTGGAGGAGGAGAATTGAGCTAGCGATCGGAACTGGATATCCCTGGGGATGATGGGGGGGGGAGGTGGTTGGAGGGAAGCACATTTTCATCATGTGGTCCAAGGGCACCTTCGATCCTGGAGGAAAGGTGGTAGCTTGAAGTGGGAACCCTCAGCAACACCGAATGGAAGGCTTTCTACATCTGGCTGTGATGTGTCCAGGAACGTGTTCTTTGCTCAAGACTTTGAGGATGTCCGGATTTCACGTATGGCCCTGTGACATGATCACAAATTAAGCACTATACGAGAATGAAAAGGGCACATTGTACAACCTTATGGACAAAGCGCTTGTGTGCTTGGCAGAGCAGAAACTAAAAAAAGACGCTAATCTTACATCTTTGCCGTGTTTGCAGAATGGTGCCACGTGCAGAATACTCCATTTAATGCCTTTTGAGACAGCTTGTTGGTTGCATGATGGGTTGCGACATTGAGCTCATCACTGAGACCAAAGTGGTTCTCCACGTGGGGTCTGGGGACCCATGGGCTTCCTGGAGAACCTTCTAGAGAGTTTGCAGGTCAAGCCTCCTTTCATAGTACCATGAAGATATTATTTGTCCTTCTCTCTCTCCTCCTTGCCTGTGCGTGTGGTGGTTTCCGGAGGCTCCCCGAGCTGGGACGGTATCACCTCTGACCCTCAGTGGAGTGTCCTTGCTTGCTCTAGTGTTTTAGACATTTCTGCTTTCCTTGCTAATATGGTTACTGTCTCCCGAGAGCAACGCCCACAAGCACACAGACATTGGTTACGGTCCTCCATCTGTGTCTGAAGATCTTGCCAAAGAATCTTGAGATCAGGGTTCTTGAGAACCGCTGTTTTAAACCAATGCCCCAGTCTAAGAGGGTCTTGATGGAGCACCCACAGTGACTGATTCATGGTGATTCCTGTATCCAGAGAGTCTTCAGAGAATGAAATCCCTCATTGTGCCCCAAGAACACGGCTTGAATTCTCATTTCTCATCTTAACTGTACCCAAGTGAAGTGGTCGTTTTGTTCAAAATTGAATCCTGCTAGCTGCATTGCTTCTGTGGAGCTCTGGATGTCCCCATCGCGATAGTACGTTTGGGTTAGCTTTGCAGAGGCATCGTTTAGGCTGTTTGGAAAGTGCTTATTAGCACGTCCCATGTACAAGGGACTGCAGACTTTATTTGGGGGACGTAAAAAGTATAGGATGCAGTTTACATTTCCAAGAAGCTTACTAATACAGATAAGTAAGAAAAGGTCAGAGTGTTAAGGATTGTAATTAAGGTGCCAAGAAGGAACTAGGATCTGATAGCAGATGTTCAGGGCTGCGTAGGGTTTTGGGTAAACACAACTGGGGAGGAAGCAGGGAGCTTCTGGGCGCTCCAGGGCCAAGTTCTCCTAATGCTTTCAGAGCCCCCAGCCTCACTCACACGTGGAAACTTTCTGAGTCACCCTTCCTGGTATCCGTTTCATTCTTAAATGGGAAGAGACCACAAACCCGGTGTTTATCAGGAGGTTACACTGTGTGAGGCATCGAGATAAGTAAAGACATGTGATCCCAGGAAAAGCAGATAATTCAGGGCGCCTAGAGAGAAGACTGATGAAAACAAAAAGAGGAACACAGGAGACATTTAAAAAATAACTCTTACGATGAGTCCTGTGTTCAGGGAAGTTTGAGAAGATACTGTTCCCATCAACAAAAATAGGATGTGACAGTGAAACAGAAACAGTTTTCAGTAGAATTGCTGAAAATTTAAATAATTAAAAAAAAATTCCCCCAAATCAAAGGTGCTTTTGTTCATGCTGGTGACTTCAGTTATCACCGTGGAGGTGTTGGTTCCCACATGCACAGCTCAGATCTAGACCTTTCTCTTGAGTGAGCTCTGGAGGGCAATGTCTCCAAAGCAACGCCTGTTGGGGGTTCCATGTCTCCCTGGAAGCTAGGAGGCCCGTTGTCCTACCTTCTGCAGTTGTCCTAACAAATCCCTGCAAACCTGGTGGCTTACAAGAACAGAAACATCTGCTCCCCCAGCTGTGGAGACCAGAGTCTGAGATCCAGGTGGGGCAGGACCACTGAGATCCAGGTGGGGCAGGGCCATGTCGTTCCCAAGGCTCCAGGGGAGGGTCCTTCCTGCCTCTTCCAGCTTCTGGGGCTCCGGGCATCCCTGGGCTGGTGGCTGCAGCCCTCTCATCTCTGCATCCATTTTTCACGTGGCTTCTTCTCTGTGCCTGTGTCTTTCCTCTTCTGTGTCTTACAAGGACCCCTGTCCTTGGATTTAGGGCCATCTTCTAAAGCAGGATGACTTGAGATCTTTGACTACATCCACAGTGCAAGGACATGTTTCCAAATAATACCACGTTCACAGTAGTAAGGTTCAGGACATGGACATACCTTTCTGGGGGGACACAATTCAACCCACTACACCCTTTGTCCTCAGTGTGTCCACAGCGTGCCACATGGAACTGTTGGACCTTCTGCCCCCAAACCAGACAACTCAGCAGATCCCTTGCACACCTGCTAGGGTTTCTGGTCACTAACTGCTCAGACGCTGACATCCACCCCCTGAAGTCTTGTCCACCCTCCCTCTCGTGGCCCCACCCTGCTTGTCCTCTTCACTGTGCAGCTCGCTGTCACCCTTGCTCATAACCCTTGGCTCTGACCTCTGTCCTGATTTGTACCACAACTCCCACACTGCCCTGGCTGTTCCTCCCACTGGCTTCTCTCACAACAGGGACATCATTAAAACAAGACAAAAGCATGCAGAACCCAAAGCCACACACACAGGCACTTCCTGGTGTCATCGTGTGATTTCCTGCTGCCCTTGGCATGAAGAGCTCTCTCAAAGGGTTTCACAGTCCTTCCCTTCTCTTGCTGTGCTCCCTAGTGTTTCCTCCCTCCTCCAAAATTCCAGTGCTCCGTGTGGCTTCGCCTCGCATCCTTTACTTCTTCCCAGTCACCATACAAACTACCCTTCAGTCTGCCCAGCTCTCCAGTTTCCGTTTGAAACTTGACTCCCTCAAAAGCAAATGTCTCGGGCGGCTGGGTGGCTCAGTCAGTGAAGCGTCTGCCTTCGGCTCAGGTCATGATCCCGGGGTCTTGCATCGGGCTCCCCTATCCAGCAGGGGAGTCTGCTGCTCCCTTTGCCCCTCCCCTCTGCTCATGCTCTCTCTCTCACTCTCAAATAAATAAATAAAATCTTTAAAACAAAAGTCTTCCCTGATCCTTACACCAAAGTAAGGTCCATTCGTTTCTTCCTCTATACGCCTGTCTTACCAAGTCATCAAAGCTGACTGGGCTCATTAAACCCAAATGAGCTCATCGATGTTACTATAGCTGTTACAATTAGTAGTTACCGCCTGCCTTTCCGGCTCAGTTGTAACTAACCCCAGCGAATGCGGGAACCAGCCTTACGTTGTTCATTGCTGCTTCGGGGTCCTGTAGGACACCTGACACACTGTCAGATACCAATAGTGGGGGAAAGAATGCCAAACCTCGTTATATTGACTGGGTCTTCGTTCAGAGAGTGAGGTCATATTCATGCCACGGACTGCCTAACTCATTTGTGGTCAAAGATAGCAGTTGACCCTTGATAACAAGAACTGAGTGTGAGCTGAATGGTCAAACTTTAAAGCTGTCCAATATGGTGGCCGCTAGCCCCAGGGACTACAATAAGGGTATTGTCTCATTAGCCAGTCTCAGGAGCTGCATTTCAGACCCTCAGAAGCCCCCTGGGAGCATGTGCGTACTGTAGCAGACAGCAGTATGTAGAAGGTTCCTGCCCCACGGAAAGTTCTAGTGGGCAGTCTTAACTGGGGGCAGTTCTGCCCCCACTGGGCACTTGGCAATGACTGGGCATTATTGATGGCCTCAACTGGAATTTGGGGTGAGGGCATCTGGTGGAGGAAACTCTGTTTTAGCAAGAGAGATTCATCTGTCTGTCTATCCATCCCTCCACCCATCCATCCATCCGTCTGTGCATCATCCATCCATCCATGCATGCATCCCTCCCTCCTTCCATCATCCATCCATTTATCCATCCATCAATCTGTCCATCCATCCATGTGTCCATCATCCATTTATCCATCCATCCATCCATGTGTCCATCATCCATTTATCCCTCCCTCCCTCCATCCATATATCCATCATCCATTTATCCATCCTTCCCTCCCTCCCTCCATCCATCCATCCATCATCTGTCTATCCTCTGTCATCTATCAATCATGAATCATCTGTTTGTGTATCTGTCATCTATCAGTCATTTGGCATGGTTTTCAACCAGTGGTGATTCTGTTCCTCCGTGGACACCTGACAAGGTCAGGGGACATTTTTGGTTGACACAGTTGGGGGTGTAGGGCTGCTCCTGGCATGTGGTGGGTGGAGACCAGACATGCAACTCAACACCGTACATTGCACAGGACGCCCCACCCTGGACAGTCATCCAGCCCCAGATGTCAGCGGTGCTGTGGTTGAGAAACCCTGATCTGAAAGGCAGTACATTTTGGGGCATTTTGGGGGTGACCGTGACATTCTGTCCCATCCTGGATGCAGTTTAGGGCTGTGTCTTGAACCTGGCCAGCTTTTACTGGGAATGTATGAAGACCCACCTTTGTTCTTGGTGAGGACTCACCCGAGTGACATTCAGAGCTGCAGATACCATACTTATAGGAACACCAAAGCCGAGCCAGGAATTCCAGGCATTTCCCTTGTGGGACTTTTGCTCATGCTGGGGGCGGGTGGGAACTTCCTGAGTTTCTTTCTTCCTTCACGATTATCTGTTCTGTATCTTTGATAGGGGAGAAGACCGTTCCTTAAATAACTTGTAAATAGGAGAATTGGGGTTCCAAAATGTCAGTTCTGTTTTTATCTATTAAAATTGTACAGTGTGAAACCGAATGTTGCTTGACTCAGCAAAATTTTGAGGGAGTTATTTGTTTAAAAAAACAAAAAACTGTCTAGACAAGCAGACTTACAAAACGGCCCTCCTCCCACCCAGGGCTGACTTGAATTGCATCCAGCGTTTTCAGCTGATCTTGGAAGTAAACATTCCAAGTTAAGAACAGAACCTTCATGAGATGATCCAAGGCAGCCTTCTTTTCTGTAACTTTTGCATATTGAGATAGAATTCACAGGCCATACGATTCACTCTTTCAAAGTGTCCCGTTCTGTGTCATTCATTCACAGAATTAGCACACTTTTTTTTTTTTAAGGGCCTTTTCCCATAAACCAGAAGTCTGATTATACTTGAGTGCAACAAGAATTTTAAAAACTCGCTTTTTGAAGGAGGATTGCGTGCGTTAGACATTTATTATTTCATACATTGTAGCTTATAATCTTTTCTGATATTACCCCGAGGGGGAAATGCCAAAGAAAATAAGTGAGTTTTACAATGATAAATTTATGCATTGCGATATAGTGATTCCAGTCGACTCTTTTTTAAAAAAATATTTTATTTATTTGACAGAGAGAGAGAGAGGAGAACACAAGCAGGGGGAGTGGGGAAGGGAGAAGCAGGCTTTCTGCTGAGCAGGGAGGCAGACATAGGGCTTGATCCCAGGACCCCTGGGATCATGACCTGAGCAGAAGGCTGATGCTTAAGGAACTGAGCCACCCAGGTGCCCCTACAGGTGACTCTTGAACAAACAGGTTTGAACTGCAAGGATGCGAGATTTTTATTATTATTATTATTATTATTTACAGTAAATGCAGTCTGGCACTGTAAATGTATTTGCCCTAGGATTTTGTTAATCACCCTTTCTTTTCCTTAGCTCACTTTGTTGTAAGAATACAGCAAATAATACATAGAACATAGGAACTATGTGGCAAGCCGTTGTTATAAGTAAGGCTTCTGGTCAACAGTAGGCTGTTAATACGTTTTGGGAGGAATCAAAAGTTATACGCGGATTTTTGACTGCATGGGGGGTCGGCACCGCTAACTCCTGCGTTATTCAAGCATCCGCTGTATTTTGCCATAATTCCTTACGTGCATCGATTTCATTTCATTGATCTGTTTCACATAAATTTCGCTATTATGTAGATAAAACATTTGTATGGTTCACAGATAAAAGAAAATTGTGAAAATTGTACTGTGAAATGCATCTCTGGTTTTGTCCCCTGTCTTCTCCCATGACCCCCCAGTACCCCTTAGCATCCTGTATCGTTTTGCAGACATCCTTTCAACACGGAGGAGCAGCTCTCTCTACGAAGAGGGGACAGACATTTTAATGACCAACAGAGTGCATACTTTTGGCCTCCTCAGCCATTGCATGTTTTTAATTGCTTTAAACATTTCCAAGCTAATTTCACCCGTCCAGACAGTGCAGGAGATATAAAACCTTGGCCTCAGCTGGATGGAGGAGAGAACGGATTCTGGAGAGCTTACAGTCCCGGGGGGTGGGGGTTCCAGGTAAAGGAGGGTGCTTGCCAACACCTGGGATGTGCAGTGTGCACTGGTGGGTGGTAGGAAGGGACCTCTCCTCCTCCCAGATTTCTCAGGATGTCCAGGTGAGTCACCTGAGTCCGAGAGCCTTCCCTCTGTGTACCAGCCTCCCGTTACGAGTCCGCTGAATTCCTTCAGACCACATCAAGCACCTGGTGAATGCGGGCTGTGCCATCTCCAAGTCACGCACAGTTGCTGAATCCAGGGCCGTGAGGGGGATGAGGATAGGAGTGTATGATTTTCAGGCAGTCTTGGGTCTGAAGCATGGTCCAGACCTCTCGGTAGCTACTTACGCAAGAAGGGTTGTGGCCATGCCACTCCGTGTGGAAGGAGGAGAAAGGAACGTGTTCCCTGGAAAGCCAGTGAAGAGCACAGTGGCCGGCCAAGCAACGGGCAGGGCAGGGGGGCTCTGCTCACTTCTGGGGGTGCCCCCTTTGAAGTGCGGTTGCAGTATGCAGAAAGAACGCATGCACCACGACGTGCCTTTCCCACGTCTTTGTATCCCAGCTAGGAAGCTGTCCCGGAGATTTTCCATCCACCATTGGCCTGTTGGCCATCCCCTCTCTTGCATTTCGGGAGTGATGGGGTCTCCTACACCCTCCCTCCCTCCCCGGAACATGCCCGCCCTGTTTCCTTAGCATCTGGGATGCCCGTGGGATAGCACACGGAGCATCCTAATTTGGGAGACACTGCAGGTTAGGAAGAGATGCAGGACGGGGTGATGGCGGACTGCATGGGTCTTTAACCCAGACCTGTGTTGTCCTTCTTGCGTTCAGGAGCGATTCTCACTTCCCTTCCGAGCAGTAGCAGCTGGTATTTGTAAGTGCTGTCGTTTGCATGTTATTATTCTAAACACGCACGCGGTGCTGAGCACAGGCTCTTCCGGGATGGGTGGACACGGGCTCAGTCTTGCATGGGTTTCTTGTTTTTTTTCTCTGTCTGCCATAACTCTCAGGAGTAGTTTTGACTGTCCCAATGCTGTGTGGGCTGTTACTACGTGAAGCAGGAAATTACATGCTACTGCCAAGTGGGTTTTGATGAACTTTTATTTTCTGTTTGGGAAACAGGCTTAAAAAGTAAATTAGTATCTGTCTGTCTGTTTATAAGCTGGTGTTTTTCTGCCCATCTGTCCATCTGTCCATCCGTCTCTTACCCATCTCATTTATCTTCTCCATCATCTATTGATGTAGGCATCAACCACCTATTTATTTCTCTCTATCTGTGTCTGTTCATCTAGTAGCTGTCTTATCTTTCTGTCTGTCCATTCATCCACCCATCCATCCATTATTTATCTCATCTGTTTTACTTATATCAAACATCTGTCAGTCATTTGTCTATGATCTATGTGTCTCTCTGTCTCTATGAGCTACCTATTATCTTTCCCTCCATGCATCGGTCCATCTATTATCTCTCTCATTTATCTTATCAGTCAGTCAATCCGTCTGTTGGTCCGTCCATCCATCCATCCATCCATCCACCCACCCACCTATTTGTCCATCCATCCATCCATCCATCCGTCAATCTATCCCTGTATCTATCTATCATCTATCATCTATCTGTGTATCTGTCATCTATCTATCTATCTATCTATCTATCTATCTATCATCTATCATCTGTGTATCTGTCATCTATCTATCTATCCATCCGTCAATCTGTGTATGTATCACCTGACTCTATGCCTGTCTTTAACTCCTTTTGTGACTCCTCTTGCCCTGGGATCAGGGAACACGGTTTTTCTATTGCCAGAGTCCATTCCGTGGCACAGAATAAAGCCCTATTGTCGTATCCGGATTACATAAATATGTGAAGTGGGATTTTTTATTTAGGGTGTGCCTTTGAGGAGGAGGCTGGAGTCTTGAATACAGACACATTCAGATCAAATCAAACATGTCTGTCTTTGTGTTTACTTTTTCTTTTCTTTTCTTTTTTTTAAAGATTTTATTTATTTATTTGACAGAGATAGCCAGCGAGAGAGGGAACACAAGCAGGGGGAGTGGGAGAGGAAGAAGCAGGCTCATAGCGGAGGAGCCTGATGTGGGGCTCGATCCCAGAATGCTGGGATCACGCCCTGAGCTGAAGGCAGATGCTTAACGACTGCACCACCCAGGCGCCCCTGTGTTCACTTTTTCATTTCATTTTATTTTTTTTAAGCAGGCACCACGCCCAGCCTGGAGCCCAATGTAGGGCTTGAACTCACGACCCTGAGAGCAAGACTTGAGCTGAAATCAAGAGTCAGACACTTAACCAGCTCAACCTCCCAAGCACCGCCATCTTTGTCTTTGTTTAAATAGAAATGCCTTCATGTAATTATTTGATTGCATGTGAATACATCTCTATAATTGCAGCTGGTAGTAGTCCACTCTTACCTGTGTGGGCTGGCCTGCCAGGGGCTCTTTAGTTGGGATCTATTATTACCTTTTCCTTATTCTTTTCTTGTCCTTTTCCCCAACATGGAAACGGGGAGGTTGTGGATCAGGTGTTGAAAATCCTGTGTTAGGTTTGAATGCGCTTTGGGACCCATGGTGTGTTGCGGTTCCCGTGTGTCTCTTGGATGATGAGCTCCTTAGGAACCGAGAGGCTCTCCCGTTTGTAGCTAGTTGTACCGTTACAGCGGAGGACGTCGTGGGGCGCCCATCTGTGGGCAAACTCTGCTTGAAGGGAGGCTGGCGAGAGGCACAGTTCTGTCTCCGGGGGTGTGCGGCGTCAGTGGGGACGGAATTTCATTTCTTTCTAGTTTCTTCCTTTTCGCGGTGACCAGCACTCACTCAGGCTCAGGGGCCATGGCGAGGATAGATCTGACAATTAGTGCCACTTACTTAAAAACTTAAAGGGACAGCGGGAAGGACATCACGAGGAGTCTTTTATAGGAAACTACAGGGAATGCCTCTTTTCGCTGCTGTCAAAAAACAGTGAAGTTATTGAACTAAATTTAACAGTAGACTGTGTGGTGGGGAAAAAAAAAACAAAGTAAAAGTTAAAAAAAATTAAAGAGATCTAAAAAAATATCCGGGAGGGAAAGAGTCATAGCAGCTGGCTTGGGATCCTGTCCCTCATTTTTTTTTTTTTTTTTTTTTTTTTTTTGGTAGCAAAGGAAAAGGTACACTCAGGTAAGAGAAAAAAGGAGGCAGGTGACCTCTGACAATCACTGCACTTCCAAGTAATCACTGAACAGATGACTTCGGAGCAAGAGACCTTTTTACCTTTAGCCTTTGACCTTTGCCTTTAGCAAAATATCTGTGGTCAAATCCTGCACCTGTAGGCTTAGGTGATATGGCTGCTGCTGCTTTTTTTTTTTAATTTATTTTTTAGAGAGAGTGCACACATGGGGAGAAGGGCAGAGGGAGAGTGGGAGAGAATCCCAAACACACTGCACGCTAAGCACAGAGCCCTACGTGGGGCGAGAACTCACCACCCTGAGACCATGACCTGAGTCGAAACCAAGAGTCGCACACTTAACAGACTGTGCCACCCAGGTACCCCGTGATAGGGCTCCTTGAAGATGATAACACGGGATGCTCAGCTAGGGTGTAAGATAGAGGTGATTTTTTTCTAAAATTTTTTGTGTGAAATAGTGTGACTATGAATAATTTAAGACTCACAGGTCGTTGTAAAATAGTAGAAAGGAGATCCTCATGTGCCCTCACCCCAAGATGATAGCTTCCATAATCAGAGGACATGCATAAAACCAGGACCTGGCTTCTCTGTGATCCCCTTAACACCCGTGTGGACCGTATTTGGATTGCAGTGGTGGTACTGTATGTCTTTTGTTTTTGTTTTTGGTGTTTTGTGTTGTTTTTTTCTTTTTTTACAAATACATGGAGGTGCTCTAAATGCTCTCTGTTCCATTGCCTGTGAAGTCTGAGATATTTAGGGCCAAAGGCAGGAAGTCTCTCTGGGTTTCTGTAACTTTGCCCACGTTGACAAAAGGACCGCCATTGGTTTAGGCAAGAGATACTGTACTGCTGCTTGTATTACGTGGATTTGTCCCTCGGTGTATCCATGAATTCATTCATCCGTCCCTTTATCCAGCCAACATGTGCCCAGGGATTAATCACAAAGGTACGTAAAACATACTTGATCCACAGAACCCACTGCCACAAGTTACAGTCCAATCCCAACATGGACCACAAAAATGGCGGTCTCTGATACTTTGGAACTTGGTGTGTTGACTGGAGCAGTTTTGTCAAATGGCTAAACTTACAGAAACATTTTTCCTGTGGTTCTCTAAGGAAGAGCGCTTTGTGTCCCCTGGGTAGAGAATGTGACTCAGAAGGTGGTCGAGCCCATAGCATCTCTTTTCAGATGACGTTTCTTCAACGGCATGTCTGCGGGAACTTCTTCAGATGTATTTGCGCGCGTCAGACTTTGGAATGATGATGAGAAAGTGGGAGTGGAAGCCTTGACCCTTCTCTGTCTCCCTGTAGCAGATTTGTCCCGAGTCCCCATAGCCTGGTGCGGGATCCTTACGGCGTATGTTCTGCCATATTCAGTCAGTGGTCGATAGATGTCTGCATCTTGTATCCCAAAGAATAAGGAGTACAAACGAATGTCAGCTCTGTTTAATGGAACTTACTTAAAAAAAAAAAAAATCTGGGGCGCCTGGGTGGCACAGCGGTTAAGCGTCTGCCTTCGGCTCAGGGCGTGATCCCAGTGTTATGGGATCGAGCCCCACATCAGGCTCCTCCGCTGTGAGCCTGCTTCTTCCTCTCCCACTCCCCCTGCTTGTGTTCCCTCTCTCGCTGGCTGTCTCTATCTCTGTCAAATAAATAAAATCTTTAAAAAAAAAAATCTATCTCACCCTAAATTTTTTCAACGGGGGGCAGGGCAGCGATTAATGTTCTTGATAAAATACACAGCAAAATTCATGCATTTCAAGTGTTTGCATTGATAACTTGTTGACAAATGCATAGAATTACGTAACCACTGTCACATAGAACATTTACGAAATTAGCTTTCATTTTACACTGATGGAAAATCTATTTATCACCTCGACTGAGATGCTGTGTGATGGGCTTTGCATGTGCTATTTTATTTAAACGCTGATGGGGGTAAAGATTTATTTTTTTTAGTTTTCTTGAGTTATTATTGACAGTGTTATGTAAGTGTAAGGTGTACAGCATAGTGACTTGACAAATACTTATGTATTTTGACATAATTACTGCAATGTAGTTAATTAACACCCGTCTCTTCACTTAGTTAAAAAAGGTTCGTTTTCTTGTTACGAGGACTTGTAGGCCACTGTCTTAACGACTTTGAAATATACCATAGAGCTGTGTTGTCTGTGGGCGTCAGGTTGAATGTTAGCACATCCCCAGGGCTTAGTTATCTTAACACCTGGAACTTTGTATGTACGTTTTGGCTATCTACATCCAATTGCTCTACTCCCATACCCCACCTCTGGGCACCACAAATCTGAACTCTTTTTCTATGCGTTGTTTTTTCCTTTTTAGATTCCACATATAAGTGAAATGATGCTGTCTTTGTCTGACTTATTTCACTCAGCATAATGCCCTCAAGGTCCATCTATGTTGTTGCAAATGGCAGGAATCTTCCCCCTTTTTTTTTAATGGCTGAGTCCTATCCCATAGTGTGTCTTACTGGTCAGAGATGGATCCTGTGGCCATCCTTACCTGCAACAAAGCTAAAAGATGGACTTTCCTACTTTCTGAAGGGATTTATTGAGAGCTGGGGGTGTATATCGGTCAGCCTCTGGACACCAAGTGGGTAAATCTCTGCGCATTTTCTTCCCACCACCTCCGTGCCTTACAAGCAACACCATTAATGGTGTCTTGTGTCCTGTGCGTTTAAGCTGGCAGAGCTGACAATTGCAGCTGGGTTCGTCCACCTTGAATGAGACTGCTGACCGGTGTGGTCCTGTCATCTGATCGTGGCGTCCAGGGACTCCCGCATCCCCCAGGGAAGCTCAGGCTCCGGCTTCCGTGAATAAGTCACCCGTTTGGAGTCATGTGCGCTTACAGCTGACGCTGCTCAGAGAGAGCTTGAAAGACGTTGCCGACAGAAACCTGAGTTTCTGAGTCATGGTCGGTGCTGTCCTTCACGTAGGCACAGGGAACGTCCAGTTGCAGGTCAAACACCAGGGCTGAAAAGACAAACTATGATTTGGTAAATGCAACCCAATGACGAAGGGGCTTCTTCTCGGGGTTGGGGGGCCGTGGAGAAAGATGATCGAGAAGAACCGTACCAGAGAGGGGAAGAAGGAGGAAGGCACATGGCCGCCTTTCCATCCCGAGAACCTGACGGCGTGGCAGGACTCGCATGGTGCGCTGCAGTCCGTCCTGTTGGAGAGGGGAAGAGTACAAGCGTAGGGATTCATGTGTTTGCCCCAGTTCACAGATCAAATAAAAGGCAGACCTTCCACCAGAGGCTGGTGTCCCCGTTGTGTGCACCTGACCCAATGGAAACATCAGTGTCTGCGTAAAGACACCTGAACTTTGCCAGTTCTCCCTCCTTACAGCCTTCCCCTGCCGTGCCTCCAGGTTGGGACTTGATTGGGACCAACACGTGACTGCCTTACCCTGTTGCAATTCTGTCTTTGCTTCCCCATGACCTTCCGATGAGCCTGTCCTTGACAAATGTGTTATCCCTCCTTGTTTGCTGCTTCTTGCACAACACCCGCTTTTCTTGGTTTTCTCGCCGTTCCCTCTTTGCTGCTCCTAGAGTAAAATATTCATGATTGGAAACGCCACTTAGAAGCCAAGGTTACTCGTCGTGCCCCCGCCCCCACCGCTGCCTGAGGAGGCCAGGAGATTCATTTCACAGCTCGGCAGTTCTCACTTATAGAAGATGCTAAAACAACATGTCTTTGCTCGGGTCTGACTCTGTGCTCTTTCTCATGTTACCCTGCATGGGTGCAGACCCTGTGCAAGAAGAAAGGATGTCCGTGGCTGCGTGGTTGTGTCGGGACGGAGGAGAGCGTCCTTGGTCTTCTCCAGCTCTCCTCGATTCCTTTCTCCCTCTTACTGTGTTCATTGCCATTTTTCCAACCGGAGAACCGTAACTGGTCACCGTTTTCCACGCTTCCACAGCCGCCATTTATAAGCTCACTGGGCACCAGGTACCCCGAGGCTCACACGTGCACGTTTCTATTTTTCTGCCCCCCTTCTTTACCTCTCTTCTGTAGCCACAGATAAAATTCCTCTGGATCTTTGATCTCATGTTTGCATGAAGTGGTTGCCAGCCTGTGTGAGGGGTGGAAGGTGGACACTGGACCACACCAAGGCTCAGAGGAACAGGCAGCTTGGTGGCAGAGGGAGAGGACGCATCTGGGTTGAAAGTGTCCCACCAGGGTACAGAAGAGGGTTGGATTTCCTTGCATATGTGTAGTGCGTGCAGTTTTTAACTTTTACCCCAGTCTCAGCCTTGTAGCCATTATGTCCTACCCGAATAGGTATCTGTTCCCTTATCGTGTTGGGATATATCCCATTGTCCAGTCCTCAGTCTCAGGTTTCTATCCCTTTATGTCCTACCTCAATAGATATCTGCTTCCCATATCATGTTGGGATATATCCCATTGTCCAGTCCTCAGTCTCAGGTTTCTATCCCTTTATGTCCTACCTCAATAGATATCTGCTTCCCATATCATGTTGGGATATATCCCATTGTCCAGTCCTTAGTCTCAGCCCTCTGTCCCTTTATATCCTACCTGACTAGATATCTG
>NC_048238.1:2189370-2189801 GCF_002007445.2 Ailuropoda melanoleuca | reverse complement strand
ATCTGCTCCCATATCATGTTGGGATATATCCCATTGTCCAGTCCTCAGTCTCAGGTCTCTATCCCTTTATGTCCTACCTCAATAGATATCTGTTCCCATATCATGTTGGGATATATCCCATTGTCCAGTCCTCAGTCTCAGGTCTCTATCCCTTTATATCCTACCTGAATAGGTATCTGTTCCCATATCATGTTGGGATATATCCCATTGTCCAGTCCTTAGTCTCAGCCCTCTATCCCTTTATATCCTACCCGAATAGGTATCTGTTCCCATATCATGTTGGGATATATCCCATTGTCCAGTCCTTAGTCTCAGCCCTCTGTCCCTTTATGTCCTACCTGACTAGATATGTTCCCATATCATGTTGGGATATATCCCATTGTCCAGTCCTCAGTCTCAGGTCTCTATCCCTTTATGTCCTACCTCAATAG
>NC_048238.1:2156994-2189149 GCF_002007445.2 Ailuropoda melanoleuca | reverse complement strand
ATCCCGTTGTCCAGTCCTTAGTCTCAGCCCTCTATCCCTTTATATCCTACCCGAATAGATATCTGTTCCCATATCATGTTGGGATATATCCCATTGTCCAGTCCTCAGTCTCAGCCTTCTATCCCTTTATGTCCTACCCGAATAGGTATCTGTTCCCATATCATGTTGGGATATATCCCATTGTCCAGTCCTCAGTCTCAGCCCTCTATCCCTTTATATCCTACCCGAATAGGTATCTGTTCCCATTTCATGTTGAGATACATCCCGTTGTCCAGTCCTTAGTCTCAGCCCTCTATCCCTTTATATCCTACCCGAATAGGTATCTGTTCCCATATCATGTTGGGATATATCCCATTGTCCAGTCCTCAGTCTCAGCCCTCTGTCCCTTTATATCCTACCTGAATAGGTATCTGTTCCCATATCATGTTGGGATATATCCCGTTGTCCAGTCCTCAGTCTCAGCCCTCTATCCCTTTATATCCTACCCGAATAGGTATCTGTTCCCATATCATGTTGGGATATATCCCATTGTCCAGTCCTCAGTCTCAGCCTTCTATCCCTTTATATCCTACCCGAATAGGTATCTGTTCCCATATCATGTTGAGATACATCCCATTGTCCAATCCTTAGGAAATTTTAAATAAAGAGCAAGCGCTTTGAGCAAGTATTAGCGTGTGAAAGAGCCGTTTTCATGATNGATATATCCCATTGTCCAGTCCTCAGTCTCAGCCCTCTATCCCTTTATATCCTACCCGAATAGGTATCTGTTTCCATATCATGTTGAGATACATCCCATTGTCCAGTCCTTAGGAAATTTTAAATGAAGACCAAGCGCTTTGAGCAAGTATTAGCGTGTGAAAGAGCCGTTTTCATGATCGTCACGTGTCCGATATCTTTGCCTTTCTCTAGACATCCCGAAGAGAAAAGCCACGTTGAAGCAATGTCTCCGCCGTACTTTCCCATTGCACCTGTCCTTGTATGTGTGCGTGTGTATGCACGTGGTCTCCACGATGGCTCATTTGTAGACATGATGGCTGGCGTTCCCTCCAGTGACAGACATTTCAGAGGCAGGCGATGGTCTTTGTCGATGAGTGCATCATAGTACCCTCCCCTGAGGGTAGTGTGTACTTCCAGAACGGCGCTTCTCGTCAGTACTCTCAGCCGCCATATACTAGGGTTGGGAGCGCCGAAGCTGACGGTTTCTTTGACGGTCCTCATACAGCCTCGTGTGCCGTCTCCCCCTGCAGGCACCGGGACGTTCGGACGGGTGCAGCTGGTCAAGGACAAGACGGCCAAGCATTTCTTCGCCCTGAAGGTAATGAGCATCCCTGACGTCATCCGGCTGAAGCAGGAACAGCATGTGCACAACGAGAAGTCAGTGCTGAAGGAAGTCAGCCACCCGTTCCTGGTCAAGCTGTGAGTCCCTCCCCACGGCCTCCTCTCGGTCCTCCCCTCTCCGAGATCCCCGGCGGGGTGGAGTGAGGTCACAGCCGACCCTCAGGCTGGCCGGGTCCGTAGGTGCTGTTGGGACGATGCTGGCCCCAGGGCCTTGCTCCCCTCCTGGGTGAGCAGAACATACGTAGGGGCATGGGTGGTCCCACCAGACGCTCTGTTCCCCTCGTGCCCATCTGGGTCACCGTCACCAACTCCCAGAGAGCCTGTTTAGTCACCGCTCAGCCTCATTCATGCAGGCCCCTCCTTGGGTTTCTCATGGACAGCTACGTTTCTCCATTTAGATGCACCACACACATGTCCAGTTGAGGGTGTCCCGCACTGAACGAATAAATCCCTGTCCTCCCACGCTATTTGCCAGTAGAGGGTAAGACCACTCTACCCAGATATGGCTCTCTTTCCCCATCCACGGTGTGGGTTGGGTGCCTTCCAACCAGGGTCAAGTGTCCCCTCCGCCATTTTCTTTTCGTTCCTTCTCATTCCCACCCCACAGCCCCTGCCTGTCTCTGCCCTGATGTTTGACCCTGGCCTCCCACCTGGTGTTGCCATGGCATCCTTGCTTCCTTCCGAGGCATTCCTCACTTTACACCCGTGGTGGTCCTCCCCCAATACCTGTCTGGTGACCTTCCTTTGTACTTACAGCTCCACAGGGAATGGTGGAGTACCCAGAATACGGCCCCAGCCACTTAGCGCTTGTCGTCGGCTGACCTCTGGGTTCCCTTCTGTAGGCTCTCTTTCCCTACACCCTGCCACCTATCATCCCATCTCGGAAAGCCACCTGCGGTAGAAGGGGACAGGTGCCGTCCTCCTTGTCGCTCCCCGTCTCTCGCGGGCCACCCCTCCCCTGCAGTGCCTCCTTCCCGTGTGTCTCCCCACCCACCGGGCATCCCCCCTAGTACGCCAGCTCCTGCCCTCTTCTCTGATACACCTGTCTGCACACAGCCGGGAGCCCTTTGTCACAGCTCTGGAATGTCTCCCGTGCACATGGACTCCGTGAAGGACGTCTCTAAGTGCAAAGCGACTGGGGGAGCCCTCCCATCGTCCGAGCCCCAAAGGGCGTCTTACCCAGAGTCCCTACTCTGTTGCATGTTTAACGAGGAGGAGAAAGGAATAGGCTGAATTTTTTTTGGTTTTACTTTCCTTTTTTGGAGCTGCAGGTGATCTGGTGCCGATAAGGAGGGGTCAGGTGCGTCTCAGGGTATCAAGTCATGGAAACAAAAGTAGCCAGTGATTCGGGGACTCCGCACCACTCACTCACTGCGTGTGATTCCCTCATTTGGAGGGACAGCACTTATAAAAACGTATGCATTAGCTCGTCCTCTGGAATGAAGGAAAGCGTCTAGTTATGTGTCTTGGAGGAATTAAAATAGTGATTCTGGGGAGTACCTTTAGCTTGCTAGGGTTTTAAATAAATACTGTCTGTGGGGAGACCTAGACTCCTTTACGATATTGACAAATTGTGGTCACGTGTCTCGGGCTTCCTTCCGAAGGACGGGAGTCTCAAGCCCACGTCTTTGAGGTTGAGAAGACACAATGACCACGTGTTGACATCTGACGGGCTCTGGATGGACTTTGTGATTCAGAAATCGGATGCAGGTCACAGTTGAATGTAGTCTTTACATGGCAAGGTCAACAAAGGGTGTGGCTGAGAAGCAGGAATGTTCCCCCATCATTAAATCTACATGGAATTTGAGGAACAATTAGATGGTCTTCTCAGAGGGATTATACTCACGGGTTTTGGGGAAATGTGGTAGGACCTCATTTAAAAATCTGTCTACCGATTTTGATCAATTTTTGGTTTTCCACCCACAGTACTGAGATAGTGCATACAGTGAGGCATGGTGTCATGTCTGCTCTCCTGAAATGCTCAGGATCTAGGGAAATTATTATCAATAACGGAACCTTTCAAGACTTAATAGTGATCTAAATTTCCAGGTGACTTTTATCCCAAAAATTATGGAAAATAAGTTTGTCCACTTGGGCTGCCATAACTCAGTACTGTGGAGTAGAGGCCTTAAACAACACACATTTATTCTCTCCTGGCCGGGGAGGCTGGGAGTCTGAGATCCTCTGAGATCCAGGTGGGACAAGGCTGGGAGTCTCAGATCCAGGTGGGGCGGAGGCTGGGAGTCCGAGTTCCAGGCGGGGCCAGGTCTGGTTCCTCCTGAGGCCCCTGTCCTTGGTGTGTAGACCCCGTGTTCTCCCTGTGTCCTCCTGTGATTGTCCCTCTGTGCATGTCTGTGTCCTCCTCCCCTCTTCTTATAAGGACCCCAATGCTATGGGATCAGGGCCCATCCTGATGACCTCATTGTACCTTAACCCCCTCTTTAAAGACCGCATCTCCAGAGGTCCTGGGGTTAGAGCTTCAACATGTGAATTTGGGGAGGATACGATTCAGCGGTCACACCTACTTAGTGACTTGCTAAGAGTACATCTCTGAGAGCACGTGGATCTTACTATAATATACTTCTCGCACTTGGTTTTTTTCTGTGCATTCTCACTTGAGTGACCAGGTTGTCTAAACACTGGGTGTAAGTTGAGCTAGTGGAATCAGGCTCTGGAAGTTCTCTGAACGTAGCACGGAGAGCACACTATATCCTGATGGGAGCCACAGGGTGTCCAGAGCCACATGACGAAGGACACCTATTAGTGGGAAAAGACCATCAGTGAAGAATGTATTTAGTCCCCCAGCTGTGCAGTTATCATGTGAATGGAGGTTGCTTCACCCAACATCTGCTTCCCATACTATTCTGGAAACAGGAAGCGTGTTTTGCTTGCGTTTCTTGAGGCCACGTAGAACGCTGATGACTCCAGGTATTGACCTGAGCAACAATTATTTGGAGTTTGAAGTTGGAGTTGAGTGGACTCGGCAATGCTGGTGTCAGAATCCAAGTGCGGTGTATGAACTGCTGTTGTGTTTTTGAGACGATACCAGGGCATTCATTAAATGCACATCTGAGAACACGTTCTGTTCAGGGATAAAGTCATACCAAAGGCCACCTCAGCCCCTGGAGATAATTTTAAGAAGGACTGAGTAACTTACCATCTGGGGTGCAAAATCAAGATTTCCCAGATACAAAGGCTTAGGGTCTGCCCAAACACCAGCCTCCCACGTCTGCTCCTTGCCCTTTGGGTGTATAGAAATTGCTGGTGTCCTAGAGTTGTTTGACCCCAGAACAGGGGTTCTACACCTTGGCACTATTGACTTTGGGGAACCAGATCATTCTCTGTGATGGGGTTGCTCTGTGTCATGTAGGAAAGTTCACAGCATCCCCGTGGTCCCCCCACTCAGTGCCAGTAGCACACTGTCCCCAGTGCTGATGACCAAAAATGTCTCTAGACATTGACAAAAAACCTCCTAGGGACTGAAGGAGTCTTCAGTTGCAGACCACTGCTGTAGGACAATAGATAGGCGATAGATAGCAAAACATAGATAGATTTAATGGAAGGATGGAAGATACATGTATAGTAGATATGATGGATGGATGGATGGATGGATGGATGGAACAAAGGAAGGCAGGCAGACAGGGTGGATAGATAGATGGGATAGATGACAGATAAATGAAGTATAGGTAGATATTTGATACAGATAGACAATACACACAGATGATAGATAATAGATATATAGTTGATAGGTAGATATGATAGATGTATGGATAGATAAATATGGATGGATGGATGATGGATAGATACATAGATGATAGGTACATAGGTAGATAAATACGACGGATGATGGATGGATGGATAGATGATAGGTAGGTAGGTAGGTAGGTAGATATAGAGAGAATCTCCTCTGCTAAGGCAGGGCTTCCCCACTTGAGCACTGTTCATGTCTGGGGCTGGATGACTCTGATGTGGGGCGTCCTGGCCACTGTAAAGTGCTGAGCAGCGTCTCTGGTCACCACCCAACACATGCCAGTAGTGTTCATTGTGACAACCAGAAATGTCTCCACATTGCTAAGTGTCCCCCAGGGGTCACCATCACCCTGTTGAAAACCGTTGGCCTTGGGAGGTTGACTGCCACGAACCCAGTTCGCCACAAGGTGATGGGTCAACCAGAAGTCCAGTTAGCGTCCAGGAAGACAGAAATCTGGGGAGGGGTAATTTCCCTGCACTGTCAGTAGGAATCAGCAGATCTCGTGGGAGCTGCAGCTTGTATGGGGCAGCCGGCCTGGTGAGACACAACTCAGGGACATCAGCTTCATGCTAACCAGCTCCATGCCACCATCTCTGCTTGGGGAGACACCTCTCAAGTCCAGACAGTGAGGCCAGGCTGGCCTGAGGCTGTCGCTTGGTCCTGTATGTGCAGGAGCGTGAGTTGTCCACTCCGTGCTGACTCTCTGAGGCCCCCCACATAGCCTCCTTCTCCACCCTGGCTCAGGATGTACCTCACTGGGGTCGTTAAGATAGCTTCCCATATGTTGTCTCTAAGTTCTCTTTCTGCAGTGCCGTGAGACTAATACTAAAATCAAGACATGATCGTGTGTCTCAGCCTGGAACTCTTCCATGACTCTTGATGACCAACTGAGGCAGGTCAGGGACGGCAGGACACTTGTCTCCTGCCCACTGCCAGCTTCTGCATGACCAACCGTTGCGGTCCTCCATGCTGGCCATCCCCCATGGTGGAATCACCATCCTTACCCTCCAGCCCCTTGCTCTCATTGGCCAGTGCCAATGCCTGCTTCTAGAGTTCTCATCTCCAGTCTAGACCTTCCTCCTAGCTCAGATGCTTGCTCCACCAAGAGACTTCTGGCCAGACTTGGCCTGGGTGGACCCCCCTGGAGGCCTTTCATATCCCTACTGTGTACCACCTGCAACAGCGTGCTCTGGTACCTTGCCTGTAGGTGATGGATGGACTCTCCAGACGTGTGTGATCACGTAGAGAATTCAGCGTTATTAAGTAGTTAATGGATAGCTACCCACCTCCCACGTGCTGAGCTTCTTGCTGGGAGGTGGAGTTGCTGAGGTCTGGCCCTCTTAAAGCTATGGAGGGAGCTGACATTACATGCAGACAGATGTAAGATAGGGCGGCGTGTAGGGACACTGAGCGAGGCTTGGTCACGTTCTTGCTAAGGAGCCTGGGGAAGTCCTACACCCTGACACGTGGAGAGGAGCCTTCTCCAGACCCTCACCCTCCATGTCTTGTGAGCCTGCATCCTGCTTGCCTATCTCCTGCTAGAACACAGACCCACGCACTGTGCCTTGAAAGGTGTCTGGCACATGGTAGGGGTTCAGACTCAAGGATGGCGAGTGCAGAGCTGGGGAGGGAGCATCCTGGGTCCATGACACACTGTGCTCCAGACAAAGAGAACAGAGACCGTTTCAGGAACAGACTCACGTGATTGTAGGGGCTGCCACGTCAGCAATGTGGGATCGGCCAGGTGTCTCGAAACTCAGGTAAGAGCTGATGTTTCAGTCTTGACTCTGAACTCTGCAGAACCACCCAGCGAGCTGGTGACTCAGGCACAATATCTATATGGCAGTCAAATCCAGAGGCGAAAATCCCCTCTTCCTTGGGAAACCTCACTTTTTTTTGTTCTTCTTTTTATTATTTTAAGATTTTATTTATTGAGAGAGGGCGCAACAGAGCACAAGTTTGGGTGAGAAGCGGGGAGGAAGAAACAGACTCCCCACTGAGCAGGGAGTGCGTTGTGGGGCTCGATCCCAGGACCCTGGGATCATGACCTGACCCAAGGGCAGATGCTCGACTGACTGAGCCACACAGGTGCCCACATGGTTTTTCTCTTAAAGCTGTCAGCTGATTAGACGAGGCCCACCATATCATGGAAGCTCATGTACTTCTCCTAAAGTCAATTGACAGTAGATGTTAATCACATCAAAAAAAAAAAAAAAGGTTTCACAGCACCATTGCGATCCTGTTAGATTGTGTGTCTGGGCACCAGGGCCTCATGGAGTTGGTCCATGAAACTAGCCATCACAAGGGGCAAAAGCAAGAAAGCTTGAGCAGAAGAGCAGAGCCATTCCCTCATAGGGTTGTGATGCCCAGTGTGATGGCGCAGCTCGTGAAGCAGGATGTGATGCCTGCAGCCACGGAGTCCGGATCCCGAGCGGCATCGTGGCTGGAAACCCCATTGCACACTTCCGCTCCTGTCCCCAGCCTTCACGCACCATGTTCTCTTGGAAGTCTATGTGGATTCCCAAATCTTTGCTTCCGCTTTCACAGGACTGGGGAGTTTTATCCTGCTCTGCTCTGTTCTCCTGGCAGCTCCTCTGCCTTCCCTCCCTGGGCAGCACCTTTAAGGCCCCCTTCCATGCACCTCTGGGTGACAAGGGCTCATTCTTGTCACTGCCGTGTCTTGGACACCTCATGCTCAGCTCTGTATGGTGCCACCGCAGTCTTCATCAAACCCTCTGTGCTGTGGGCTGGTCGCTCCCTATTGGCTCAGAGGGGCTGCAGGAGGTCAAGGACAAGTTCATGTCCCGGGAACTAGCTTGCATCCCCCACCCTTCTGCCTGTCCTCCTCATTGGTCCTGCTGTACATCTCTCCCTCATCTCAGCCCTGTTTATTTCTTGCTTCTCCTAACCGTGCCAGGTTGGTTTTTGTTTGTTTTTCCAAAACGAGAAAATGCCATGTGTCTTCTAGATGCTTGTGACTGGTTGTTCCCATCATTCTGAAGAACCTTGGGTGGTGTTTCTTCACCAGCGGCTTATTCCCCTTCCTAAATGATCCCGTGTGTGCTTGTAAACTTTGGAGATGGAGTTTGCTTTGCTTGCAAGCAACTGTTCACACGAGACAGCCGCTCTTCGGGAAACGGGCGCGTTGACCGTTTTGCTAAGGTGTCCCCCACTGTCCCACCTACGGTGTAACCAGGTGATAGATTTTCAAAGCAGAGCCTAGTGACTTTACCTTGCATCTTGCTGGGTGGTGGCGGTGGCTTTCTGTGAGCAGCGAAGATGTTGGACCACTGTTGCTGGTCGCCGAGCAACGACATTTGGGATGGCACCTCTTGGCGTGCTGCGCGGTCTTGTGCTGCCTGCTGTCGGGCGGAATCAGTCAGGCTTCCAGTGCAGGTAGTGACAGTCACGGATGGTGATCATGCTTTATGAGGGCCATTCCAGAAGCCTGCTTGTCATGCTAATGTGAGCACCACCGGGATGGGAAGGAATGCATCGCCCTCCTGCACGGCTCTGTCCACCTTGACCTCTTTACTATGGGTTCCAGGGCTCAGACTTTGCCTGATGAAGTTGCCCGTTTGGATTTCTCAGCCCGGGTGCTCCTGACATCTGGGGCTGGGTGCCTCTCTGATGGGGGGCGTCCTGGGCACTCTAGAATGCTGAGCAACATGTCTGGTTGACACGGTTAGATGCCAGGATTTCTGTCCTTTCCCACTTGTGACCACCAGCACAGCTCTGAGCATTTCCAGCTGTCCCCCGGGCGGATGGAGCTGCCCCGGCTGAAAGAGCCAGCAGTGAGTCAGAGACCCACACAGTAAGTGCACGTTCATGGGGTCCCACTCTCCCTTTCTGGACCCAGCCCCTGAGCCAGGAGCGCCATTACTCCGTCAGTGGTGACTGGCCCGTGGACCCCACCACAGTCCCTAACCCGGTGCATCTTAGCACATGAGCAGAGCCAGGCTAGTGCTGATGTCGCCTAAAGCAAACATCTCTCCGTGTCCACCAGCTTGGGTCTGCGCTCTGTGTCCCTTAGTCTGCAGTTGGGTAGTTGGCAGAGCTGTTCCTTCATTGCCCTTGTAGTCAAGGGGGAAAGAACACCACATTCTGAGTCTCTCTGCACTTCTGTCCACGTGAAGCTTAAACGCAAAAACACTGACAATATGTCTCGGAGGTCTGGGGGCTCTGAGAGTGGCCGGGCCGGCAGCATCTGTGCTGGTGGGCAATGGAGACAAGCAGGTGGGAAACAGGGCAGCCAGGGCACCGTGGGGGTACGGGGCTGGGAATGCATGAGCACGGGTGCACGTGTGCTAGGCTTCCTGTGCACTCGCCGGGGACGGGGGTTCCAGGAATCACGAGGAAGAGGTCACACTGTCCCCGGCTGACAACAGCCGTGTATTTGGGCTGGCACTCGCCTTGCATGGTGGGCGGGAGATCATATGGATAAGCATTTGCTTATAAGAGGTGGCTGTTTCTGGAGAGAACAGGTGCACAGCCACCAGCCAGGGGCCGTAAGATAGAGCCACCGAGGGCAGGCGGGGGACCCTTGGGGACAGGAACTGAAGGACACCCTGGGGTGAGGGATGAAGCAAGCCAAGGGCACCTTGGGGCAGAGCTGGCTGCCACAGAGCCAGGTCGGAAAGTAGGGGACGTTCCAGAGCCTCAAGGTGCACGAAGAGATGAGCAAGAGCAGATAGGGTGACATGCGTGGGCGGTCTCTCTCGTGTCCTTGTTGTAACGGCAGAAGAGCAACGTTGCTGCAGCATCAGGAGAAAGTTCGACCGATTCTTTAAATGAAGGAGGCTGGACTTTGGAGTCAGTTCACACCTTCCGGTAGGAGCCCTGCCACAGACTTTGCAAACAGAAAGGCAGGGGTCAGTGCTAAGGGCGGAAAGCACTGCTCTGAGCTGAGGTCAGGGGCAGGTGGGGCCCAGACATCCTGTGTGTTCCTTGTCACTGTAAACCACAGCCCGTTTTTTTGCTCTTCATAGGTTCACACCTACTCCTGAATACGTTTAAAAATTTTTATTTTCTCCTTGCAGTAAAATGCACCTAAACATAAAATTGGCCATTTTACCTATTTTTAAGTGCACAGCTCAGTGGCATTGGGCACATTCACGCTATTGCACAATCATCCCCACCAGCATCTCCGGAACTTTCTATCTCCCCAAACTGAAGCTCTGTTCCCATGAACCAGTAACTCCCCGTCCCCGTCCCCAGTCCTGGCCCCACCATCTACTGCTGTCTCTAGGATGGGACGACTCTAGGGACCCCATATACGTGGAATCAGGCAGGATTTGTCCTTTTGTGTCTCCATCATGTCACTCAGCACCATGTTCTCAAGGTCCATCCACATCATAACAGGTGTCAGAACATCCTTTTCAAGGCTGAATCATATTCCATTCTGTTCGTGGACAGATAAACATACTGTTTATCCATCTGCCCATCCATCCATTAACCTATCCCTCCATCCACTCATCCCTCCATCCACCTACCCATCCCTCCATCCACCCACCCACCCATCCATCCATTCTTCTGTCCATCCATCCATCCCTCCCTCCATCCACCCATCCCTCCATCCACTCATCCATCCATCCCTCCATCCACCCACCCATTCCTCTGTCCATCCATTCATTCATCCCTCCATCCCTCCATCCGCCTACCCATCCTTCCATCCACCCATCCCTCCACCCTCCCCATCCACCCATCCCTTCACCCACCCCATCCACCCACCCATCCATCCGTTCTTCTGTCTGTCCATCCATCCATCCGTCTATCCATCCAGCCACCTATCCCTCCATCCACTCATTCATTCATCCATCCATCCATCACTCCATCCACCCACCCATCCTTCCATCTACCCCGTCCACCCACCTATCCCTCTATCCACCCATCCATCCATCATCCATCCATCCATCCATCCATCAATGGACACTTCGGTTGGTTCCATGTTCTGACTCATAAATAACGCTGCTAGGAATATGCAGTGTGCGAGTGTCTGTTTCAGCCCCTGCTTTAACTGCTTGAGTGCATTTTCAGTCTCGAATTTCATCTCCCTCCTGTTTGTGGAGGGACTTAAGATTTTCTCTTCCTGGTTTTTCTTTCTCAGGTTGCCTCATGCAGGGCTTTCCTATCTTCCTTCCACCTTCCCTCATCACCAGGTCATCGCATGGTTGGTTTGATACGGATCTTTGTGTCCTTAAAAGTGTTTGCGCACACACATACACACATGGGGTTTGGGCGTCATTGCAGTATATTATACACACCCCTTCCCTCTATTTCCATCTTAGCTACGTGTGATCCCTCATGGGGGTTTTAGGGAGGACACATTTGGGATGTTGCTCTTGGTCAGGTGTGTGCATGGATGTGCACGTGCTCCAGAAATCCTGCTCTCATCCACCATGACCACCTTGCTTGGAAGTTTGGACTTCAGGACTCCAGCTAAGCCATGCTGTTTCTTCAGCCCCAGCTGCCCTCTGAGCTGTCTGAGTCCCCCTTGCTCCTGGTTGGTCCTGCTCACATGGCTCCCAGGCAGTTCAAAGTCCTTCTGTGCAAACATGAATTCTTGACCTTCCTCCTGACCTCCTATCTCTAATCAGTTCTTCCTTTCCCTGTCCCCAAATGGCCCTTCCAGCCCTGCGGGCTCCATTTTTAATCTGCTTTTCTTTGCCTCTGTGTACACTCTGGCCAGGGATCCTGCCCTTTGCTCTTGTAAACCACATCACCAGATCTGTCCAGATCTGTCCAGCTGGTGGCATCTTCACAGAAGCCACTGCAGCTCACCGCGTCCCTTGCTTTCTTCTGAGCGTCCGCTCTGGATACCAGCCTAGGGCTTCCTTCTGACATGAACACTGGCCTGCAGCATTCTTTGCTGTCAGATCCCATGGGAAGGGGAGGTTTCCTGTGTGCACGATGGAATGTAAGCTGTCTGTCACATCTCTGAGGTCCCAGCGTTTGCCTGGTGCCTTGGTTTCCAGCCTTCTTGGATGTCCCACCTCCAGCCTTCTTTGACCAGAGGTTTATCCTGCCTGCGGGTCCCGTCTTTCACCTGTTCTTGACTCCTTGCTGCCGTCGTGTGTTTCCTCTTTACGCTCAGCTCCCCATCGAGCCCGCACGGCTCAAGACCCTCAACACAAGAGCTGCCCTTTCCTTTGCCGTGTGTCAGTAGCTTAACCGTCTGCCTTTGGCCCAGGTCAGAATCCCAGGGTCCTGGGATAGGGCCCGTTGTTGGGCTCCCCACTCAGCAGGGAGCCTGCTTCTCTCTCTACCTGCCGCCCCCCCCCCCCCCCCCCCCCACCGCTCATGATCTCTCTCCCCTCTCCCTCTCTCTCTCATAGATTAAATCTTAAAAAAAAATTTACCCAGCAAATGAAGCAAAGAGCAAGTTGGGTAAGGAGCTGGATAACGTGTTTCATGAGCTGTGGATCCGTGGTGCTCGAGCAGGACTCCTAAGACATAGTGAACTTTAGATCCAGAAATGCCTCTTTTCTCACACCACTGGCGACAAACCCACTTAAGGCTTTTTGCCCTTCCATTTTTGTTGTTTCTAGACCCCGTGGAAGGGAAGGAGTCCAGGGAATGGGAATGAATTAGCTAATGCATTGGCTGATGCCATTAGTCCTGTTTCTCATTTTCTGAACTCAGATTTTAATTCATTTATGGCCACCCAGACTCCGCCTCTCCGCCCACAAGCCCCAAGTGATGACTTAATGCTTATAAATGTTCTTGTAATAGTAACGTCAGCATCTCCTTGAATATTTTGGTTCTTATTAATAACGCCCAACGCGTTACACGTTCTCTCCATGTAAGGGAAGTATTGCTCATGTAAATTTGAAGGAAAGATGTACCCAGGGAATTTTTTTTCCTTACGATATTTATTTGACTTGAAGAAAGACAGGGGAATCTGGGCCCTCACGAGTTTTTTTTTTTTTTCCTTTTTTTCCATAGTCTTGGTTTTTGAGTCCTCGTGGAGTACCTTTATTTGAAAGCCCTTACTTCTCAAGGGCGCTGGTGACCCGTGGCCACCTGAGTGGGATGTGTGTACCTAGGATTGACAGCCCACTTACTATGACAGCTCTTTATAATAAACCAGTAATCCAGTGAGTAACATGAGCTCTGTGAGGCCCTCTGCCAGATTAATGGAACCGGGGGAGTCGTCTTTGGATCCTCTGACCTGTAGCAGCCCTGTCAGAAGCACAGGATTTGTGACTGGCATCTGAAGTGTGGGTGTTGGATAAGTGTTGTGCGGCTACACCCTTGCCCTGTGGGATCTTCCGCTGTCTCCAGGTATAGACAGTGTCAGAATTCAGTTGAGTTACAGGACACCCAGCTGGTGTCACAGAATTGCTCGGTGGTGTGGGGAAAAGACCAACGTGTGTTGCCCTTTTCAGGTTGTTGTTGACGCTTTGTTGGATTTCACTGAGAGATTTCTGCAACAAATGTGCTACAGATGTGTGTGGGTCTAGTTCTCCCCACTCAAGTCATTTGTGTGTGACATTTGTCGCGGTGATATTGTGATTTCTAAGAAGAAACAGATGTTTTGGTCTTTGGCAGTTGGCCCTGAGCTCTTAAAACCCTTGGAATTTCCTCAGTGATAAGAGTGACAAAGGTGGCTTTTGTTATGTGAATGAGGTGACTTTTGGAAAACACCTAAGGGCAGGGGCTGGTTGCCTGGGGAACCAATCCTGTAATTGGAGGGTTGGCATTCTCCGTCCCACCCCAGATCTACAGGGCTTCCAGAGGGGCTGGAGGCTGAGTTAATCCCTGCTGGCCAGTGATTTAATCAGCCTTGTCTGTGGGATGAAGCCTCCATGAAATCACCTAAGAACAGGGTTTGGGAATGTCCAGGATGGTGAGCTTGGGGAGATTTGGGGAGTGGCCAACCTGGAGAAGACGCAGCCTATGCGTCTCTGCCATCTGGCTGTTGCTGAGTTACAGCTCTTTACAATAAACCAGTAATCCAGTGAGTAACATGAGCTCTGTGAGGCCCTCTGCCAGATTAATGGAACCGGGGGAGTCGTCTTTGGAACCTCTGCCCTGTAGCAGCCCTGTCAGAAGCACAGGATTTGTGACTGGCATCTGAAGTGTGGGTGTTGGATAAGTGTTGTGCAGCTACACCCTTACCCTGTGGGATCTTCCGCTGTCTCCAGGTATAGACAGTGTCAGAATTCAGTTGAGTTGTAGGACCCCCAGCTAGTGTCACAGAATTGCTCGGTGGTGTGGGGAAAAGACCAACGTGTGTTGGAACTGGGAGCACAATGATAGACACTAAGTCCCAGTTTTTAGATATAGAAATGTACCCATGATCGAAATTGAACTCACCTGGAACCTGGGTGACAGACTCTCAGATCGTCAACCCACTTCTCCTGCCCGAATCTCCTGGTCTCCACCCATACTGTCTTGGGGGTTAATACATTCTACTTGGTTGATTAATGCCGAAAGACTCTTTCATTCCTTACAGGCTGACTCGCTTGGCCCTGTTGTAATCTCCCCCATTGTGAACCATCTTCCGTGCCTTTGAAGGGTGAAATTAGGTTGCATTCCAAGATGGCGGATGCATTGTTCTCAAGAGCTGAGAAAGGATCTGCGTGGATGATTATCCTGGCTGTGGATCAATAGGAGTGGCTGTAGACGATATACAAAGAATGGGTGCATACTGATTGACGTGTGTGCGTGTGTGTGCATGTACGTACTTATGCGCTTGAGTGGTAGGGAGATAGGTTTCTGCCTATTTTCCTACTTTACGATGAAATGAGACAAAGTTGTGGAAAATACGAGTGCTGTGACTTGGATAGTTTTGACCGTTTGGGGTCATTTCAGGGGCTCCATGCTGCCCCCAAATTGTGGAACACCAGTCCTGTCTTCTGGTGAGTTCTAGCTAAATTTGCCACTCATCTTGTTCCAGAGAAATCCTGAACGTCACCAGCCTACATAGAGGTCCATTCTCCAACTTCACCAGCAGTGTTATTTGGACCCTAGACCGTATTTTCCCACTCGAACAGTGAAGTCGTTGTTGGGTCCCAAGTTGCCCCATGAAAGCAGAGTGTGGCCGCCATATGCATTTGAAATACTGAGCATCTGTCTTGAAGCGGCAGGGGAAGGAATGTTCTTTTTTTTTTTTTTTAAAGATTTTATTTATTTATTCGACAGAGATAGAGACAGCCAGTGAGAGAGGGACCACAAGCAGGGGGGAGTGGGAGAGGAAGAAGCAGGCTCATAGCAGAGGAGCCTGATGTGGGGCTCGATCCCATAACGCCGGGATCACGCCCTGAGCCGAAGGCAGACGCTTAACCGCTGTGCCACCCAGGCGCCCCAGGAATGTTCTTACCATATGAATCAAGAAAGACAGCATGGGGCCGAAAGGAAACACTCCTCCGGGCTTTAAATGATAGGAAGAAATGTGGCTGGCTGGAGTCTGTATAACTGTAAAGGTTTCTCCAGGAAGTGACAGCCAACCCCCAAACCCCCAAAACACCGTTCCTGCTTCCTGTATCCGTCCGTGCCT
The DNA here is from genome assembly GCF_002007445.2 of Ailuropoda melanoleuca. Lineage (NCBI taxonomy): Eukaryota > Metazoa > Chordata > Mammalia > Carnivora > Ursidae > Ailuropoda > Ailuropoda melanoleuca. Next base: position 2,173,559 of record NC_048238.1, on the reverse strand, counting down.
CCGTACCACAAATCTTGAGCCTCCGGGGCTGCAAGAAGCGAGAAGGGGAAGCAGGACACAGATGTAGTTTTCGGTAACTGAAAACAGGGACCGTCGGTAGGTCCCCGTGGTTGGGTTTCTGGTAGGCAGCTTGCAGAGAGGACGGCATTTGTGCAAAGCCCATTTGTGGGTCCATGTCGTCCCACACGGCATCCTTAAGCAAAGGGTCTGCACGTTTCCACGTGCATTTTGTGAAAGCCTTCTGTATACGTGACCCGTGTTCTGCTAATACAGGGGAACACCGTGATCGGCAAACCACACATTCTTCTTTAAATGCTTTCCTTGAGCATAGTCGAGTTTTTCATTTCTGGGATTGGGATTTTTTTCCTCTCTTCCATCACGTGTTTTTATTTATTTGCCTTAACTCCTGCCGTCCTGACCACTGCATACGCTTATCCCTTTGCGGTCTTCCTTTGAGTTAATCTTCACGTCGTGGCAAGCTGTGTCCCCCACTGCTTTGTCTTTAGTTTGCTTTTTTTTTTTTTTAAAGATTTTATTTATTTATGTGACAGACAGCCAGCGAGAGAGGGAACCACAAGCAGGGGGAGTGGGAGAGGAAGAAGCAGGCTCCCAGCAGAGGAGCCCGATGTGGGGCTCGATCCCATAACGCCGGGACCACGCCCTGAGCCGAAGGCAGACACTTAACCGCTGTGCCACCCAGGCGCCCCTTGACTTGGATGTTTTTAATGGCCACCTTACCTGGCAGGTGTTTGGGAAGCAGTCTATCCATTTACTGTATATTTCCAGTTTTGATTATAGGGCCGGGGGGCCAAACCAGGTGTGATCCCTGAAGATGTGTCCACTCTGCATGAATTTGCTCAGGCTTCCAGAACAAATCCCACGGACTGATGGGCTTAAATAACACACATTTATTTCCCATAGTCCTGGAGGCTGGGAGTCCGAGATCCAGGCGGGCTGTGGCTGGGAGTCTGAGATCCAGGTGGGGCCGAGGCTGGTTCCTCCTGAGACCTTCCTCTGGCGTGTAGACCCTCTGTTCTCCCTGTGTCCTCATGTGGTTGCCTCTGTGCGAATCTGTGTCCTCATCCCCTCTTCTTAAAAGGACCCCAGTCCTATGGGATCAGAGCCCACCCTAGTGACTTCATTGTACCTTAATCCCCTCTTCAAAGACCTTATCCCCTCATACGCTCCCATTCTGAAGTCCTGGGCCACATACAGTTTTGGGGGACACAATTCAGCCTGTTGGCCAAGATTTTTCTTTTAAGATTTTATTTATTTATTTGAGAAAGAGTGCCAGCACAAGCAGGGGGAGGGGCAGAGGGAGAAGCAGACTCCCCGCCGAGCAGGCTTGATCCCAGGACCCTGGGATCATGACCTGAGCCCCCCAGGCGCCCCTTAAGTTTTATTGGTGCCGTATCTTAACTTCTGTCTCTAGCAGATTTTAACACCTGCCCACCTGTGTATTTTATTTTATTTTATTTTTTTAAAGATTTTCTTTATTTATTCGACAGAGATAGAGACAGCCAGCGAGAGAGGGAACACAAGCAGGGGGAGTGGGAGAGAAAGAAGCAGGCTCATAGCAGAGGAGCCTGATGTGGGGCTCGATCCCATAACGCCGGGATCACGCCCTGAGCCTAAGGCAGACGCTTAACCGCGGTGCCACCCAGGCGCCCCCACCTGTGTATTTTAGCATCCGTTCTCTGCACGCATATCCTCCCACGTACGTAGACGACATCCTTAACGTCCGTTCGTCCCCACACCGTAGCAGGTGTCTCTGGCTGACGTGCGCGCGTGGGGGACCGCGGAGCCGCTCTCACTCCCGCGCTGCTGTCCCGCAGGTTCTGGACGTGCCACGACGAGCGCTTCCTGTACATGCTGATGGAGTTCGTGCCGGGCGGCGAGCTCTTCAGCTACCTGCGCAACCGGGGCCGCTTCTCCAGCAGCACGGGGCTCTTCTATTCCGCGGAGATCGTCTGCGCCATTGAGTACCTGCACTCCAAGGAGATTGTCTACAGGGACCTGAAGCCGGAGAACATACTGCTGGACAGGGAGGGTCACATCAAGCTCACGGACTTTGGCTTCGCCAAGAAGCTGGTCGACAAGTAAGTGGCCGCGGTCCCCCGTGGCTGCGTCCGGGGGCCGCCGTTCTCCTCCCCGTTCCCGCGAGTTCCGTTGTGTTGGGATTCCACATGCAGGTGAGCTCGGGCCGTGCTTGTCTTGGTGCCCGACTCATCTTTCTTGGCATCTGGCCTCAGGGTCTGTCACGCTGTCGCAAATGGCGGGATGCCCTTTTTCAAAGACGAATCGTAGCCCGTTGTACATAGAGAGTACCTTTCCCTCCTCCGTTGACCTGGCAGTGGACACAGGTTGGTTCCATGTCTTGGCTGCTGTAGATACTTCTGTGGTGAGAAAGGGCATGCAACTATGTTTCCATTTTCTTCGCAGAAATACCCAGATGTGTCGTCGGGGGGATTGTATGGTAGCTCTATTTTTAACTTGTGGAGGAGCCTCCGTGCCGTTTTCCAGAGTGGCTCCACCAGCTTGCATTCCCACCAACAGTGCATGTGCATTCCCCATTCTCCGCGTCCTGGCCAACACCTGTTACGTCTTGCCTTTTTGATACTAGCCACGGACAGGTGTGCGGAGCTGTATCTCAGATTACGTATTCTTTTTATCAGAGTTATATACATGCATGTACTGCCCGTCAAGGAGCTCTCTCCCCTCCCCCCAGCTCATTGCCGCTCTCAGCAGAAGACCGCTGTCAACACTTGGCTCACTTCCTGGGACAGCTTCCAAAATTTTGCTCTTGCTGTCTCTTTGCTGCTTCTGAATCCTCATGAATTATGCATTTTTTTTTATTAAAGATTTTATTTATTAGAGAGAGAGAGCATCAGCAGAGGGGAGTGGGAGAGGGAGAGAGAGACTCCCCTTGGAACAGGGAGTCCAACATGGGACTCGATCCCAGGACCTGGAGATCGTGAGCTGAGCCAAAGGAAGATGCTTAACTGACTGCGCCCCCCCGGTGCCCCACGCTTTATTTACGCTTGTGTAAAAACTTCTTTTTTTTTTTTTTTAAAGATTTTATTTATTCGACAGAGATNGAGAGAACAAGTCAGGGGAGGAGCAGAGGGAAAGGGGAAGCAGACTCCTCACGGAGCAGGTAGCCTAATGTGGGGCTCGAACCCAGGACTCTGGGATCACAACCTGAGCCAAAGGCAGATGCTTAACGACTGAGCCACCCAGGCGCCCTGAGGAAAGCTTCTAATATACAATACTGAGACCAAAAAGAACCCATCAGAGAAAAAGCAAGTTAGAGGTTACAGCAACTAGGTAGGGAGAAGACAACTAAAGAAACAAAAACCTTTAAAGTCTATCATTAATCTCACCACAGAAGACAGTGCAAGCGTGAAACAAGAACAGGATATTATTAATGTTAATCCATAACATTTACAGTTGGAAAAATAACGTTCACGTGCCCAGGCTCTCCAAAAATACCGGAACCTTTCTCGGTAACTCCCTTTGAGTATGGGTTTTTAAATTTAATTTTAAATTAAAAGTAGATTAAAATCTTAATTCCTTAGTACATTTTAAGTGCTCCTAAAAGTACATGTGGTTGCTGGCTCCCATACTGGACAGGCCGATCTAGAAAATACACCTGTTAGGGGCACCAGGTTGTCTCAGTCTGTGGAACAGGTGGCGCTTGATCTCGGGGTTGTGAGTTCGAGCCCCACACTGGGTGTAGAGATGACTTAAATAAAAATAACACTTTAGGGGTTCCTAGTGACTTGCTGGGTTAAGCATCCGACTCTTGATCTCAGCTTGGGTCTTGGTCTCAGGGTCATGAGTTCGAGCCCCACGCTGGGTGTAGAGATTACTTAAAAATAAAAACTTAAAAAAATATATTTCTTGATGATGTGGGGTTGGCTAAGGTGGTAATTATATTCCCCGTATTGTGGAAACATCTGCATTTATGAGAACCTTGATTGTGCGGCGGAGCAGTTTTATGCTAAATGACTCATCTCTCTGGCGGTTTTTAAGAAAGCGGTCATCCTAGGAACGTTCTGTAATGCAGTTAAATTCAATCTGATTTTCCCCTATAGGATTTCACGTTATTACCTTTCTAAGAGTAAAGCACATGAAAATGAATTGCGTTTCCATAACCTTAGCAACAAAGACCTATTAACACAAAATAATTGGTTTCTAACGTTGAGGCTGCCCCCTATTGGTAGCACGTGGTATATGGTACATACCCTTTTTTGTTTGTTTTTGAAGTCCTTTATTTGGAAGTCTGATTCAAACTCACCAGATGTAAAATATTTCGCACATTTGCTCGATGATACGTTTGGCGAGCTGTGTTCCTCTGCAGTGAATCCAGTCTGTGTACTTAGCATTAAATGCATGATGTGGCTTCATACATCACATCGAACAATTAATTTACTTAAGACGTTGAACTTTGGGGAGCCTGGGTGGCTCAGTGCGTGAAGCATCTGCCTTCTGCTCAGGTCGTGATCCCAGGGTCCTGGGGTCGAGTCCCACATCGGGCTCCCTGCTCAGCGGGGAACCTGCTTCTCCCTTTGCCTGCTGCTTCTCCCTTTGCCTGCTGCTCCCCCTGCTTGTGCTTCTCTCTCTCTCTCTCGCTCTCAAATAAAATCTTAAAAAAAAAAAAAGACATCGAACTTTGGAAAAGAAGGCTTCATTACCATCTGGATATGTTGCTTTTTAAAAAATTTTCATTTGATTTTATTTTTTTATGTATTTCTGATATATTACAAAGAACTTCGTTCTTTAGTCATGGTTTTGTAGATGGCAAAAATGTTTTTACACCCTTCTTTCTGTGTATTTTTCTCGGTTTGCTTGATGAGTTTGGTCTCTCCCTTCTGGGCCAGCATTGGTGACTTGGTGCCTGTGGGCGTGTTTGCACGGACTCCCTTCTACTTTAGGATTCTGAGAACTGACATGACTTTTCCATAAACATGGAAGGAAACGTCCCCGGGAATCGCTACAAAAGACATGGAACCAAACAGAGCTTCATCTCCAATAATATTTTTGAACATATAATTGAGAAAAGGCGTGTTTCTTCTATTTTTTTTTTTTTTTTACAGTAAGGGTGTACAGCGTGGTTAAGCATGTTTTAATTCGATATGATTCCCACTCTATGAATTGTGTGCTTGTTTGCTCACGGTGACTCCGGTTCTCATGCTTACTCTTCATTCTCAGTAACGGATGAATTTTTCCTCTTCTAACATAATCTTACAGAACTCTTGTTTAATTATAGTGATAGCTCTTTTTCTTATATAAAAGTATTCGGTACACACACTTGCTATTATGCAGATAGGCTGCGTAACAGAAAAACGGACACATTAGGATTATTTCTCATTTTCTAAACTGATGAAAACAAAAGGTCCGATGCGTTTCATTTCATTATTCTGTTGTAGTTTTTAAAATTTAGATGTGACATTCAATGCTGTCGTTTGGATTTTCATGCCTGGCCTCTTGCTAGGGATGAATAACATTGTACCCAGTCTTTGACGATTTGTTACTTAACGTTCTCAAACATCCACAAAAGCAGAGAGGAGAGTTTACCTTCAGCCCTGTGCCCGTCACCCGGCTTCAGTAGGCATCAAAGCTCTGCCACCTTATTTGACTTTTAACCTCTCCCAAATTTCCGTTTCTTATTATTTTGTTTTTTTAAAAGATTTTATTTATTTATTGTTACAGAGAGAGCAAGCACAAGTGGGAGGGAGCAGCAGAGGGAGAGGGGGAAGCAGGTGCTCTGCCGAGCAGGGAGTCCCACACTCGATCCCAGGACCCTGGGATTATGACCTGAGCCGAAGGCAGACGCTTAACCGACTGAGCCACCGAGGTCCCTCATTTCCTATTATTTTTAAAGAAAGTGCCCACCATGCTCTCTCTAATGGATAAGGATTAAAAAAAAATTACATCAATGCCATGATCACATCTTACAGAATAAAAGGAAAAATTCCTTAAGATCGTCTAACACCCAGTCAATATTCAGATTTCCCCCACATCTCAAAAATGTCTTTTTCTTCTCTGTAAACAAGCATCTAACCAAGGTTTGTACATTGCATTTGGTTGGCTCGTCTCTTAGCTCCATTAAATCTGTAAAGTTCCCGTTTCGAATTTCCCTCCCGACCGATGGCATTCATCTGTGGAATGACCTGGGTTAAGCCCCCTAGGAAGCCCTGTGATCTAGGTTGGGTGGGTTACTTCTTCATGGTGTCCTTTGCCTTGTTCCTTTGTCCCCTGTGTTTCTTGTGAGCCGGTGGTTAGATCTTTGAACTGGATTAAATCCAGGCTCATTGAATCCTCCCTTCTGTTCCTTCCTTCCTTTTTGGCATTTTAGAAACAGATGGTACAGGGTTTTTTTGGTGATGTTCCTTTTGCCTGGTAGCAAGAAGCATGCAGTAGGTGCTTGTCCTTGCATATGTGGGTCCAGGTGTTCCATGCCCGCCCTCTCTTCCCACTGTCTCTACTCTGTCGCTGTCACCGTGTGACCTGTGGGCTTAGGGGCCAGCANGGTGATGTTCCTTTTGCCTGATAGCAAGAAGCATACAGTAGGTGCTTGTCCTTGCATGTGTGGGTCCAGGTGTTCCCTGCCCGCCCTCTCTTCCCACTGTCTCTACTCTGTCGCTGTCACCGTGTGACCTGTGGGCTTAGGGGCCAGCAGGGGCGCTGCTTGCTCTCCCATTCTGTGAGAAATGACAATGCTGATGCCCTCCCTCGGTCAGTCCTTCTGTATTTCTCAGCTGGAATTCTTCTATAAAGAGCCTCTTTCCCTCATAAGCCATCGGATGACCTTCAGATACTGTCCTTCATGAGAGCAGGAAGTCTCTCCTTCGTTCATTCACTTCATTTAAGGATTTGCAGAATCATGACCTGGGCCCTTAATGACCTCAAAGGGGGCCGTAGCATTTTTTAAAAAATACTGTTACCACTCAGAAAACACACAATCTCATGTGCTTTTAATGCAAAACAATCTTCTTGTTTTTCTTCTTCCTCCGTGCTTGAATTGCCCTCGTCTTAATAGGCAATGATCACTCCCTTGATAGGGAGTGACCACGTAATGGGTTCAGACTCTCCTTTTGGGTTGATGAAAGTGTTTCGACCTAGATAGGTAGTGGTTGCCCGGCATTTTGAATGTACCAAATGCCACAGAGTGCCTTGCGTTAAAATAGCAAATTTTGGGGTGCCTGGCTGGCTTAGAAGAGCACAGCTGTTGATCTCAGGGGTCAGGAGTTTGAGCCCCATGTTAGATGTAGAGATTACTAAAAAAAATAAATTTAGAACAGTTAATAAAATGGCAGATTTTATGTTCTGTGAATTTTGCCTCAATTAAAAAAAAGCAACAGTAGGGGCGCCTGGGTGGCACAGCGGTTAAGCGTCTGCCTTCGGCTCAGGGCATGATCCTGGCGTTACGGGATCGAGCCCCACATCAGGCTCCTCCGCTATGAGCCTGCTTCTTCCTCTCCCACTCCCCCTGCTTGTGTTCCCTCTCTCACTGGCTGTCTCTATCTCTGTCAAATAAATAAATAAAAAATTAAAAAAAAAAAGCAACAATAGTCCCATCTTTGTAGGAGCCCCTTCAAGCTGCCACCTGTACCCTCTTGCCAGCGTCCCATTGGCTTTGAGAATGTCCTTGCTTTCATTGACTAGAGGAAGCCCTGGGTCCCTGTACGAGTCTCCTCTCTACCCTGGAGTCAGCCACTTTTTTAAGGAACTCTGGAGACTGTTGGTGGGAAATAATATTTAAAGACCCCTCGAGGGGTGCCCTTTGCTGTGGGGGTTTCATTGCTTCTATGAATTCTTGGGGGGACGAATTAAAAAACATGGGTTTTTTTTATTTTCGAGAGAAGAGCAAACAATGAGTCCACACTTTCCTAGTTGTATTTAAGGCCATGGGTTTTTAGTTTTTATGAATTATTCTTATACCTCTTTGCTTACCCCAAAACTCTCACCTACCCCCACTGCATTTATTCAGAGCAGCAAGTCGTTGAAGTCCTGCACGTAGCTGACCTTGGTACTGACCGTGTAGTTGAAATGATCCGGCCCAAGATGTGGGTCAGAATGTTTTAATCCCTTAGTTCGGCAACAAGCCAGAGAACCAAGCACACAGTTAAGTTGTGAAACTGGTGANCGAGGGGGTTTCATTGCTTCTACGAATTCTTGGGGGGACGAATTAAAAAACGTGGGTTTTTTTTATTTTCGAGAGAAGAGCAAACAATGAGTCCACACTTTCCTAGTTGTATTTAAGGCCATGGGTTTTTAGTTTTTATGAATTATTCTTACACCTCTTTGCTTACCCCAAAACTCTCACCTACCCCCACTGCATTTATTCAGAGCAGCAAGTCGTTGAAGTCCTGCACGTAGCTGACCTTGGTACTGACCGTGTAGTTGAAATGATCCGGCCCAAGATGTGGGTCAGAATGTTTTAATCCCTTAGTTCGGCAACAAGCCAGAGAACCAAGCACACAGTTAAGTTGTGAAACTGGTGAGGGCCTTTGTTTCATGGAAATGAAAACCGAAGCTGTAAAAGATTGAGGGTTCGATGAGAGCCAGGCTTTGAAATCCATCCCTCTCTCTAATTCTTTCCTCTACACCAGGGCTCAGCAGACAGCAGCCCATGGGATCTGGCCCACCACTTGTGTTTTGTAAATAAAGTTTTATTAGAACGCACTTGTGTAGTTTGTTTACGTCTTGTCTACAGCAGCTCTCATGCTACAGAGCAGAGCTCTGTGTCTGCAGCAGAGACCAGATGGCCATAGACAATATGTAAACAAATGAATGTTGTTGTGTGCCAATAAAACTTTATTTATAGAGTAAGTGAGGGGCTTGGGAGTAAATAGAGCAAGAGAGTGACACTTGGCAATACATACCATTTTAAAAAAATTGTTANTTATTTAAATTCAAATCAGTTAACATAGAGTGCATTACTAGTTTCAGAGGTACAGTTTAGTGATTCATCAGTTGCATATAACACCAAGTACTCGTTACATCATGGGCCCTCCTTAATCCCCATCACCCAGTCACCCCGTCCCCCTATCCACTCCCGTCCAGCAACCCTCAGTTTTTTCCTACAGTTAAGAGTCTCTTACGGTTTGTCTCCCTCTCTGATTTTGTCTGATTTAATTTTTCCTTCCCTTCTCCTATGTTCATCTGTTTCGTTTCTTAAATTCCACATACAAGTGAAATCCTATGGTATTTGCCTTTCTCAAACTGCCGTATTTCACTTAGCATAATACCCTCTAGTTCCATCCATGTTGCTGCAAATGGCAAGATTTCATCTTTCTGGTGGCTGAGTAATAATTCCATTGTGTGCATTGTNGTTGTGTGTGTGTGTGTGTGTGTGTGTACAGCACATCTTCTTTATCCATTCATCTGTTCATGGACATCTGGGCTCTTGCCATAGTTTGGCTATCATGGACAGCAATGCATACCTTATTTATTTATTTATTTATTTATTTATTTATTTAAGATTTTATTTATTTATTTGTCAGAGCACAAGCAGGGGAAGGGGCAGAGGGAGAGGGAGAAGCAGGCTTCCCACTGTGCAGGGAACCTGGTGTGGGGCTCGATCCCAGGACCCTGGGGACCATGACCTGAGCCAGAGCAGACACCCAACTGACTGAGCCATCCAGATGTCCCGGGGCATAGCTTTTAATACCGATTTAGTTTCTGCGCAATGAAAATATATGACCTGTTCATATATTCACCACCTGGCCATTTGCAGATAGATTGGCTGACCCCCTGCACTAGACCGTCTGCTGTGTGAACTGGTTAAGACCGACCCGAAGGTATATTCATACCGCACATACCCCACATCTTCACTGTACAGATGAGAAATCCAAAGCTCTGAGGGGGAGATGACTTGCTCACAGTCCCACAACTGCCCAGTGGTTGTCCCTTGTGACTTCCAGGTCAAATTTCTTTCTGTTACCATCAGCCTTTAGTAAGGGGAGCATCGCAGAGCAAGGAGGAATGAAGAGGAGAGCTGTGCAGATACTTGCCGCTGTTGGACCATGTTAGTGTTAGGCTGGTCAGCTTGGGCCTGTGGTTACTGCCTCTGTATGCCTTGCTTTGCTCGCCTGTGAAGTGAGAATTGTTCCTACTCTGTAGGATTGTTGCTAAGAATGGGTGGATCTGCTAATTGCAAAGTACATCCTTAGAACAGTTCCAGGCACATAGTAAGCATTGAGTAGAGATAACGTGCTTCTGACTTTATCATCTCCATCGTCAGTATCCCCATCATCGCTACCACCATCCCATCATCACCACCATCCCATCATCACCAACCATCACCACCACCATCACCACCACCATCCCATCACCACCACCATCCCATCATCACCACCATCCCATCATCACCACCATCGCCACCACCACCATCACCACCACCATCCCATCATCACCACCATCCCATCATCACCACCATCACCACCACCACCATCCCATTATCACCACCATCCCATCATCACCACCATCACCACCACCACCATCCCATCATCACCACCATCACTACCACCACCACCACCACATCATCACCATCACCATCGTCATCACCATCATCATCACCGTCATCACCATCACTACCGTCATTACTATTACTATCATCACCACCATCACCACCACCACCACCATTGCTATGGACTGAATTATGTCCCTCCAAAATTCATATGTTGAAGCTTCAACCCTCCCAAGGCGACTGTATTTGGAGATAGTGATTTTAGGAGGTAATTAAGGTTAAATGACGTCAGGAGAGTGTGGTCCTAATCTGATAGGATTGACAACCTTATAGGAAATTGATTTGTCACAGTCCTGGAGCTTGGAAGTCCAAGCTCAGGGTGCCGGGCAACTTGGTTGCTGGTGAGGACTCTTGCTGGCTTTTAGATGGCTGCCTGCTCACTGTGTCCTCACGTGGTGGAGAGAGATTTCTCTGTCCCTGTTCTTACAGGACACCAGTTAACTGCGTTAGTTCATCTTGATCTGATATGATGTCGTCTTAACTTGATGACATCTGCAAGACCGTGTTTCCGAGTAAGATCACATTCACAGGCTCTGGGGTTTAGGACTTTTGGGGGAACACAGTTCGCCCCTGCACAGATGCCCTGGCAGGCGATGGGAGATGAACACACGAGCAGTTGCACATATATACTTTGCAGAGAATCCCGTCCACACGGTGTCCTACCCCCGCCACGGTGGAACTGATAACAGCAAGCACACTGAGACCCTTAGGTGTCACCTCGCTGCTCTCCAAGAGCTGCGTGAGCAGGGCAGAAGACCGGGAGCATGGAGATAATTCACAGCCTGGACCAGCGCGCTCTGAATAACATCCGGGGCTGTTTGTCTCATCTTTACAGCTTTACTGCTGCCGTCTGAGGCTCTCTAGCAGTTTATGCCTCTCTGTACATCCACGAAGCCCCGGGGCCGTTTGCAGGAAGGTCTTCCTCTGCAGAAGTATTGGGCTACCCGGGGCAGCTTAGACGCTGGAAACTTAGACAGCCTTCCACCTGTGCCTCTTACCCTAGACAGAGCCAGAAAGAGACTCACCTTTCCAAATGCAAGTGGAGAGGCTATATCTGATGCCTATTTAATGACCTGCCATCACCTCCACCTGGTCTTAATAGGAGCTAAGAGCTCGATTTCCAGCTAGCTGGGCGTGCTCCCAGCCTGGCAGTCCAGCACGAAGGGCCCCATAAGTTGGCCAGAAGAGCACAGGTGGTCTGGAGGTGTGCTCAAGGTCTCCGTGGCTAAAGTGGAGATCCCCACGCGACATTCTTCTCCCTGGCAGTACAGCACCAGCCGGACCCAGCTGTCTCTCGGGTTACAAATTCCCAGACTGACCCTTTGTCCAGCCTCTACCGAGGTCCTGCTCGCCTTACCTTGACTTTGTTGATCAGACACTTGTGTTTGCAGCTTCCCTCCTTGGAGGACATCCTGCTCTGCCTGGCCTCTTCCGTCCCTGCACTTCTTATAAAGCTTGTCGCAAAGTAGACTTAGGATAAAATGGGGCATCTTCCCCCTTTCTCAGTACACGGTTCCATGGTATTAGATGCATTTGTAACGCCGTGCAACCATCCCCCTGTCCATCTGCAGAACTTTGCGTCCTCCCCAAACGAAGCTCTGTCCTCACGAGACACTTACTGCCCATCCCCCTGCCCCAGCCCCTGGCCCCGCCATCAACTTTCTGTCTCTGCATTTCCCTGCTCTGGGGACCCCATACACGTGACCTCATACAGTATTTGTCTTTCTGTGTCTGGCTGATGTCACCGAGCGTCATGTCCTCAAGGTCCATCCACATCGTAGCAGGTGTCAAGAGTGTCCTGCCTTTTAAAGGCTGAATCCTGTTCCATGGTGTGAATGGACCCCATTTTCTTTATCCATTCATCCATTGGTGGGCACTTGGGTTGACACCTGCCTTTTGGCCCTTGTGAGTCATGCTGGTCTGAACATGGGTTTTCATGTATCTCTTTAATACCCTGCCTTTGTGTCCTTTGGGTATATGCTGGGACGCGTAACGGCTGGATCATATGGTGATTCTAGGTTTCACTTCTCAAGCACCCGCCATATTGTTTTCCACAGCAGCTGCACCAGCTTGTATCCCCACCAGCCGTGCACGCAGGATCTCTGTTCTCCACGGCCTCACTGACACTCCTGTGTTTTTCACAGCCATCCATCCCGATGGGTGTGAAGTGGTCTGCACTTGTTTCCTTCCTGCGAACCAGGAAGCAAAGCCACAAGGAGGACCTGAACTTCATACTCATGGAAGCCCCATAGCTTCCTCTTTCTGAGCCACCGCTGCCCGCCTTAGAGACATGCTTTCATCTGTCAGAGTCTTAGCAGGCGAGGGGTGTGGTCAGCCATCGAAAGAGAAAGACGTGGAAATCAGTAGGGCCATCTTCTTGACCTCCAAAGTTGTAGCTTCAGATGTCTGCTGTTCCCTGCCATCAATTAGCTTCCTTTCCATCCATACAGAATGTGCGGGGCCATGCCCACAGGTGCTTTGGAAGGAAGGTCAGGTGTGTGCGTGGTCGGCGTGGTGGGGAACACCTGGGGCTGCCGTAACAGCACCCCGCCCAAGGGGCTTCGGACAGCGGTATTCTCCCGCGGTTCTGGAAGTTGGAGCTCGGGAATGAAGACCTTCTCAGGGCTGTGGTCCCACAGTGGCTCCCGAGAGAAGGATCTGTAAGGAGCCTCTGTCCTGGCTTCAGGTCACCTAACGCGGTTCCTAGAGGGTAGACGCCATCCCCGTGTCCCCAGTGGTCTTCCCTCTGTGTGTGTTCCTGTCCTCATCTCTTTCCCCCCCACCTTTAATGAGTTTGATGACAAATAAAAATTGTACGTATTTACATTGTATAATATGGTTTTTAAAAGGCTTATAGTGTGATTTAATACAGATTGTGACGTGATTACCACACTCAAGTTAATGGACACATCCAGTCATGTCAACTGGTTACCTTTTTTTGGGGGGGGGGGATGGTGAAGACACATAAGATTTGCTCTGGGTAAATTTCGAATGTAAAATACGGTCTTACTAAGTGCTCCCCGTGCTGTACATGACATGTCAGGACTTACTCATCTGATACTTGGAAGTCTCTACCTTTTCTAAAAAAAATTATTTTACAGGTGAGTTCTGGGTCGCCTCCATGCCAAGGAGGCGTGAACCAGGAGAAAGTGAAGAAAATCGGTCTTGAATTTTCCATAGAGAGTAAAATTTAGAAATCTCAGCAGAAACATGACATATCTGTGAATTTTAATGGAACGTGGTGCCTCTTTTTAAGTATAAGGAGCATTCTCTTCTAAGGACAAGAGGAAAGGAAGTCCGTATACCTGTCGTGAAACAGACAGATCAGAGGCAGCACAGGGAAGGGGTGACCAGAGTAAACCCAACACACCTGACCACCAGAAGCTCCATCCTCTAGTCTGGGTGCAGTTTGGGGGGGCTCAGCATCCCTTATCACTTCTAGCCTGCTGTTCTCTGGGTGAGGGTAGAAGCTAAATTTTTGGCAAGTCTCCCCTCTTCTGCAGAGACGGTCCTTTCCAAAAGCCACCTGCTCCATTTAAACCCTTAATATCCCAGTGCCGCTTAACCTAAGGATTTCTAGAATGACCACGAGCCCACAGAAACGTCGAAAACACATCACACCTTTTGGAAGCAGGTGCAAAGGACAATGAGCACCAGCTTTGCATTTCCTCTGGAGGACAGAACCGGCTCCTTGATGGAGCAGACGCATAGGTTCTTGAGGGGTTAGGGAGTGAATTCTTGAGTTTTTCTCCCCGTCGTTTCATAGGAAAACAGGTACCGTGGCGTTCTTGTGTTTCCGTAACCGTGGTAAGCCGCAGCAACAGTGCACGGCTGTGATACCAACGGCTTTTCTTCATTTCTGTTCGGGTTAATGAGCGTTTATAAGGGACCGAGTCCTTAGAGACAGTGTCGGCGTTACTGTCCAGCACGGTGGGTCCACGGGGTGGGGATGGGGCTTCGTCATGGTCACCGGGATCGTTGTCACTTTCGGTCCTTCGGAGACGCACGCGTTCACCCAGCACCGCTGACTTCTGTGCATGTCCTTCTCTGTCCCCAGGACGTGGACCCTTTGTGGAACACCCGAGTACCTGGCTCCCGAAGTCATCCAGAGCAAAGGCCACGGGAGAGCCGTGGACTGGTGGGCACTCGGCATCCTGATATTTGAAATGCACTCGGGGTGAGTAGGGCTTCCATGGAGAATCAGTGCGTACTCTCTGGCACTTCCCCTCCCCTGCTTCTGGAACGTAGGTGCTTTTCGATGGCAAATACCCATGGTGTCCCCCCATGCCGGTTTCCCTGTGCCAGCATGGCAGTGGGGACCCACAGTTAAGGGTGCTTTCATAAGAGCAAAAACACACAGGAAGCACCAGTATTTGGGACCTTTCTCCTACCTAAATGTGCCTGTCTTCCACGAATATAATATTAAATCTTCTGCAGGGACTCTTTTTGGAACAATGCAGAAAGCTAAGTAATGATCATATGCGTTGGGTAAAGATAAATTGCATACAGTTTAGGACTTTATGGAATGAGTCATATGCTAGGAAGGAGAGCGTGTGCCCATACTTGCTTTCACGGTTCCACTTCCCCCCACATCCAGATACCAGAGGTGTTGAACAGGTATCAAGGTATCACCGTGATTATTAAATAAATACTCCAGTCTGGCTGAGGCACGAGACAGGTGTGCTCTTCTCTACCAGAAACATAAAGCAAGCATCCCCCGCTTAGAAATCATGGACGTGGGGGTTCCTTCTGGTCCTACAGAGGAAAGGCTCTTCTCTGATGGTGCAGTGACGGGCAGCTGGTCTGTGGGGTGCCAGGACGCCGGCCATGTGGCTCTCAGACGTGCGGCCCCTCTGCCCCCTTCTGCCCTCCCTGCTCTGTCCTTTGTCCTCCTCCTTCAGCTTGCTTATTTCCTGTGGGAGAGCTTGGCAGACGCTCGCTCTTTACTCCCAGCTGAACCCAAAGCCCGACCCCATTCCACACCTGATTCCCTGCAGGCCAAGAGCAGAGCTTTTTGCCTGGAAACCTTCCCTTCCAGTTGGAAAGAATGATGGAAAGAGGCGTATTTCTGCATTGAGGTTGTGGCCAGAGTGGAGTCTTGTGAAAACCTGTATTTGTCTGTCTGTTAACTATCTATCAGCTATCTACCCATGTATCTATCATCTATGTGTCTGTCATCTGTTATCACATATCTCTCTTTATCTATCTATCTATCATATCTATCCATCCGTCTGTCCATCCACTTATCCATCTATCAATCCCTCTATCCATCCATCACCTGTCTATTCTGTCTGCCTGTCTGTCCATCCGTCTATCCATCATCCATCCATCCATCCATACGTACACCCAACCATCCACCATATCTATGTATCTGTCTATGTATGTATGTATCTGTGTATCTATCTATCTTACCTGTCTATCCATCCATCCATCCCTATAGTTATGTCTGTCTACTTATCCATCCATCATCAATATATCCATCCATCCACCCACCCATGTATCAACCATCTATCTATTCTACCTGTCTGTCCATCTATCCATCCATCATCTGTCCATCCATCCACCCACCCATCTATCATCCATCTGTTTTGTGTGTCCATCCATCCCTCCCATCCACTTATCAGTCCATCTACCCATTCATCCATCCATCCTTCTGTTTGCACATCCATCCGTTCAGCCAGCCATCCAGCCAGCCATCAGTCTGCCATCCATCGATCCATCGTATGTGTTTATCTGTACATCCATCCCTCCATGCATCCATCTCTGTATCTATTTTTGTCTGCCTATCCATCCATCCATCCATCATCCATCCGTCCATCCACCACCCATTTATCTATTCTGTCTACCTGTACATCCATCCATCCATCCATCCACCCACCCACCACCCATCTGTCATCCGTCTATTCTGTCTACCTGTGTCCATCCATCCATCATGTATCAGTCCATCCACCCACCCATCTGTCTATAATCCATCTATCTATTCTGTCCATCCATCCATCCGTCCATCCATCCATCCATCCATCCATCC
>NC_048238.1:2155774-2155847 GCF_002007445.2 Ailuropoda melanoleuca | reverse complement strand
CTCCCACTCCCCCTGCTTGTGTTCCCTCTCTCGCTGGCTGTCTCTCTGTCAAATAAATAAATAAAATCTTGGA